>NC_056739.1:1799043102-1799071075 GCF_019279795.1 Protopterus annectens
GGACTGACCCTGGACAGGTTGGATGGGCTCAGGGCTCAGAATAGTGCCTGGCTGGGATGTACCAGGCAGAGGGGAAGATGCTGTTCCAGACCTCAAGAAAGTCTGCTCTACCACCCAAAAGGCTGAAGGACTCAAGGAAATTCCCTCCCAGTTCCCAGGAGCCATAACTACTTGGGATGAAGGAACGAAGCCAACCCCAGGTCCAGGCCGTCTACACATTACCATCTCTGAGTTGTCAGGAACTGAGGCTCCCAAGGGAAGGGGATCTATTCGAAAAGCCCGGACCTGATCCCCTCCCTAGAGACCTAGTGCCAACCTCTCGGAGCCGAGACCTGCTCTGAACAGAAAGGAGCTGGTCAGTGACTCTAATGGAGTCAGAAAAGCATGTACTCCCAGACCCATTGACCCCGCCCTCGGGTGAAATGGGTCCTGGAATTCCAAAACAGGAAGAGTCAAAAGAGAAGAGGGCAACCTTGGAGCCAGGATCTCACCGGCTGGAGATCCCATGGTACCCCTCTCTATCTGGGCCCTGAGGGCATTCATCATCATCCTGTCCATATCTATGGGCAAAAGACTCCTGGAGGATCTAGAGGAAGATGAAGAATGAGCGGATTTAGCCGGGGATGCAAGCCTGGAACCTGAAGCAGGTATATGATGCTCCTGGTACAAAGATTGGCTCCAATGTCTAGGAATCAAGTGTTTCGGATCCATAGTGGATCCGAAAGGAGAGCACTCAAAGATTAAGGTCGGCTCTGACAAACCTGTCAGATCCAACCACTGCTGTGCAGCCTTTTTCAGTTCCAAAGGGGACAACGGATCTGAGGGGGCACAAACTCCAGTTGAATCTGAAGGCCTCCACTCCAAAGAAACCTCGGACTCTGCCAATGAATCTGGAGATACCAAATCCAAGATGGCCAAAGGCAGTTTTGGATTCCAGAGATCTCTGATTCGAAAGCCTAGGCCGTTTTTGAGACAAAGAAGGAGAAGCAAATGGGGCTCTCCTTTCAAAATCCTTAGGGCCTAAAGAAGTAAATGGGGAACTTGAGACAAAAGGACCCCCATGAGCCATGACCTTCAACAGCAACTTATTCTGGCAGTCCGCCAGCACTCGAGGGTTGAATGCTGCAGAGCAGGGCAATCAGCCTCGAGGTGGTCAGTGCCCAAACAATAAACACACTTTTTGTAGATGTCAGAATTTGGCATCTACGTCCATAAGAAGAGCACCCTTTAACTTCAGTACGTTTGTCTTTCTCAGACACACCTACCAGTCAGACATACACACACGCACTACAACACCCAAAAAGTACAGAAAACAGGGCCAAAAAACACCTGTGAAGTACTCGCTGACTACTAAGTAAAAAAGGATTTACAAAACCACTTTAAGAAACAAGACTAACCCTGTCAGTTATAGAAACCAAAAAAGGTGCCAAATGCCAACAAAGGAAAATAGGGGGATTACAATAAACCCAACGCCAGCGACCAGCGAGAAAAGGAAGTGGAGGATAGTGGAAAATAACTATTTAAACCTAACAAATAAAGAAATCACTTATCTGAGAAAAACTTGTAAAAACAAGAAAGGCAGCTCTGAGTCATCAATCACATCAGTGCGTAAATGTTGCAAATGAGATCTGAGGGTTAGAGTGCAGAAAGGGATTATGGAAGAGGGATGTGCTCATGCCTTGAGTCTATGTCTTGTGTAGTGCTGGATCGGATCCGACATCGGATCCAAGACCCAGTCATGAGGAATAATGAGATGGATATAAGATCAATTAATTAAAAAAAAAGAACAAGCTGTTAGGCAGAAATTACCACATTAAAAAAGGGTAATATTTCCCCAAAAACAGTCCAGAAGAAGAAAGGAAAGAAGAAAAATACCAGCTATGTTAAGAAAAATACCTGACAGGTAAAGGAAAAGTACGAACAATGCTACGAAGACCACTAAAAAAAGTAGTAGAGATTCCAAGGGAAGTGCAAAAAATTCCTAATGCCAGTGACCACTAAGAGGGAGAATACAGGAAAAAAAAAAAGAAGTTATGTACTCACCATAACGTTCCATCTGAGTAGGTAATCTTCATCTGTCAGCAACCTGTAGGTATCGGATCCATATCAGATCCGAGCCGGCAGCTTCAAACAGCTAAGATCTGAGCTCCAAGCTCCTCCCCCCTTACCCATAATCCCCTGCTAACCCTTCCTGACCTCAGATCGAGTTTGCTTAGTAACACAGAGTATTACAACACAAGGATCACCTGCAAATCCTAACCTAAGGTTATCTGGAAACAAAGGGCAAGGAATCCTTCTAGTATGCACTATAGGTTAGGGGGATGGAGGGAGGGTTGGTTGCTGACAAATAAAGATTACCTACTCTGATGGAACGTTATGGTGAGTACATAACTTCTTTATCTGAAGTAGTTAACTTCATTTGTCCATCAACCTGTGGGACAGAGTCCCCAGCTACACAAACCTTGGGAGGTCCTCATGGAAGGATATTCCGGAGCACTGCAGAGCCGAAGGATGCTCTCCCTCTGGAAATTATGTCCAACTTGTAATGGTTAATGAACGTATGAGATGAAGCCCAAGTGGCTGGTGAACAAATGTCATCCAAGGAAACTCTGGACCAAACAGCAGCAGAGGTAGAAATTGATCGAGTAGAATGGGCATGGACTCCTTCAGGTTCAGGTCGACCAGAACTTTGATATGCAAGCAGGATACATTGGGAAATCCATCTGGACATTGTAACTTTTGATACTGGTTTTCCTAAAGAGGGTTTTGCAAAGGATACAAAGAGTTGATCAGATTTCCTGTGACCAGCGGTCCTGTGCAGGTAAAACCTTAATTGCCTGTGTACATCCAGGGAATGTAACTTATATTCACCTTTGTTCTGGTAATTTGGAAAGAATACTGGTAAATTAATGGATTGGTTGATGTTGGGTTCCGACGCGACCTTGGGCAAAAAGGAAGGACTGGTCCTGAGGGAAACTCCATCTTTATGAAAAAACAAGTATGGCGGTTAGGCGCAAAGGGCTTGAAGTTCCGAAACCCTTCTGGCCGAAGTGCTGGCAATAAGAAAGGCCGTCTTCCAAGATAAGAATTTTAGATTCACCGAGGCTGCAGGCTCAAAGGGTGGACCTGTCAGAGACTGGAGAACAAGAGTTAAATCCCATGGAGGAGCTAGATCTTTAACAGGAAGTCTCAAGAGGAAAGTGCCTTTTAGAAAGGTCTTACATAATTTGGAAGAGGCCAGGGGGCCGAGATCACTTCCCACATGATAGTGGGAGATTGCAGCTAACTGGACTTTGACCACCCTGGTCGAATAAGGTTGATAAGAATTCTAGCACTGCTGGTAACGGAGCTGTAAAGGGATCTAAGTTTCTGTGCTCCGCCCAAATTGAAAAACGTTTCCATTTGCTATTATAAACCTTTCTCGTGGAAGGCTTATGAGCAGCTACTAAAATAGCCTTGACAGAGGACGAGATACCGGGAGTCCTAGCTATCACTGGAACTGGATCAACCAAGCTGTGAGCTTGAGGTTGTCCAGGTTCGGGGTTGTCAACCCCAGTGGGTGAGAGATCAGATCCGGAGTGGGATCTAGAACCCATGGGGGATTCACTAGGTGAGACCATAGACAAGGGAACCACGCTTGACGAGGCCAGAATGGGGCTATGAGGATCACTCTGCTCCATAACCGACATGCTTTCTGCAAGAATTTTAGCATTAGGGGAAGAGGTGGATAAGCATAAAGTAGACCAGATGGCCAAACATGCACCGGAGCGTCTCTGGGGGATTCCCCTGGTGGAGGAATTAGAGTGAAGTAGTCACTGCACTTTGCGTTCGAAGGAGATGCAAAGAGATCGCAGCAAGGTTGACCCCATTTGAGGAAGATTTGCTTCGCCACTCTCGGGTTCAGAGACCACTCGTATGGTGAAAGGATGGTTCGACTCAACCTGTCTGCCAAGATGTTCGACTGGCCCAGAATGTGCATTGCTATGAGAAAGTGGTTGGTGGAGATTGCCCATTCCCAAACTCTCATGGCCTCTCGACAAAGTGGGTAGGATCTGGTTCCCCCTTGTTTGTTGATATACCAGATGACTGACATGCTGTCTGTCTGAATTCAATAGTCCCCAAGGGAAGAAGGGCTTGGAGTGCTTGCAACGCAAGAAGCACTCCTCTCATCTCTAGGACACTGATGTGCAACAAGGTCTCTGATTGGGTCCACGTGCCTTGGACGGTTCTGCCCATACAGTGCCTCCCCCCCACCCAGGCGAGAAGTGTCCGTGTGGTCACTGTGGTTAGGGGGGGGGGACATAGAGAAGGGACGCCCTTTCTGGAGGTCCGGAGACTGGAGCCACCAGAATAGTGCTTTCTTGCAAACCCTGCTGAGGGGAATGGGTGAACTCAGTGGATGTTGCAGGATGGACCACTGAGCCTGCAAGGTCCACTGTAGTACCCTCATGTTCAAGCGCGCTAAGGGTAGCAGGTTGATAGTTGCCGCCATGGAGCCTACAGCCCTCAGAACCAATTCCACTGGAGGAGCTGGGTAGTTTAGAAGGGCTAGCACGTGGAGCTTCAGGGTCCGAAGCCGGTCCGGAGTCAAAAAGACTTGCAAAAGGTTTGTGTTCAATCTGGCTCCAATGAAGTCTAAGACCTGGGTTGGTTGAAGAGAAGATTTTTTTTATACTGATTGTGATTCCCAGGCGGGAGGCCAAATGGAGGAAATAATCTCTGGCTGAGCACAGCAGATGCCTGATGGGGGCGGACAGGAGCCAGTCGTCAAGGTACAGAAAGACCTGCATTCCCTGAAGTCTCAGGTGGGCCGCTACCACTGCTAATACTTTGGTGAACACTCTGGGGGCTGGACCAAAGGGAAGGACCCTGAACTGGTAGTGGCTGGCTCCCAGACGGAAGCGGAGAAACCTTCTGGATCGCCTGTCCATCAGAATGTGGTAGTACGCATCCTTGAGGTCTATGGAGCACATCCAGTCGTTCTCCTGCAGGAGTGGGAGAATGGATTGAATGGTGACCATCCAGAACTTCTCTTTGGCCACTGACAGGTTTAGAAAGGATAGGTCGAGGATTGGTCTTAAGTCCCCAGTCTTTTTTGGCACCAAAAAGAACCTGGAGTAAAAGCCTGATCTGGATTAGTCTGGGGGGGGGGGCGTGCTGGATTGCTCTTTATTCTAGCAGCTGGAGAATTTCTGCGGCTGCTGCCTCCCTTTGATTGGGTGGGACATCGGGGAGGCTCCGGGGTTTGGGAGGAAGATTGAGAAAGGGAATCTTGTAACCTCTGGATATGATCCGAAGCACTCAGCGATCTGTTGTAATGGACTCCCACATTGCTAGGTGCCTTGAGAAACGCCCCCCGACTGCTTCCAGAGTGCAGCAGTCAGGTAACCCTTCAGGGTTGCTGCGCTGGCCGATCAGAAAAAGGTTCTCTCGACCCAAAATTCTTCGGTCCCCCTCTGCCTCTGGGCCAGCGTCTACCCTATCCTCCTCTGCCTCTGAAAGATGAGGGGTCCGGAGCGAAACGGGACTGTTGAGATTTCTGGAACCACATCTTCTTCTGTCCCTTTTAGTTCCTAGAGAAGGACCTCTGGAGAGCAGAGAAGCAGACTCCGACGGCAGACATCTTCCTGTCTTTCTCACTCTGGACCAGTGTGTCACGTACGGTCTTGCCAAAGAGCGAAGAACCATCAAACAGGGCGTTTGCGAAGGATGCCTTGAAGGGTTCTGCAAAATCACAATGGCGGAGCTAAGCATGCCGTCGTAAGACAATGCCCGCTCCTCTAGCTCTAGCGGCCCGTTCTGTGGCATGGGAGAGGAGCCGCATAGAGGTGTTGGAAATGGATTTGAGAGTGGCCATTCGGGTAGAGAATACTTTTTTATCCTCGGCCAACATGGACTCTGGGGGCGACCCGGCATATTCTTTGATGAGATCCCGCTGGAGTCGTATCATGTGTGCCATATAATTCAGCGACCTTACAGAGAAGGTGGCTGAAGCGAACATCTGCTTCCACAAACGGTCCATCGTCCGAGACTCCTTGTCTGGAGGATGGACCGAGGAACTCTCCTGGGCCAGTTCCTTTCTAGTGGCGGCCGCCACCAACATGGCATCTACAGGCGCATCCTTGCTCCAACACATCCTATCGGAAGGGGGACTAAGAATTTTATCAGGCCTCTTGGGAATGGGCTCCACAGTGTCTGGCTTCTTCCATGCCCTGGTAGTAATCGGGTCTACCAGGGGGTCGGCGGAAGGAGACACCCAAGAGGTAGATGGGCCTGCTTCAAACGCCTCCAGAAACACAGACTCATCAGAGGAAGGTTTTTGGGCAGACCACCCCTCTCTAATTTGAAGCATTTCCATGATGTCTCCGAAGGAGACGTCTTCTGGGGGTGACCTTGGGGAACCTCCCCCTTCCTCTAAATCTGTGTCTGTTGTCAAGGACTCAGGTGAGTCCAAGTGCCTCCACTTGCACTTACATTTGTGAGGAACCTCCTCGGGGGGGGGGGGGTTGTCTGAAGAGGCCTCACCAACCACATCTTGTTCCTCCAACGGAACTATCTGGGACGTAGGTGCAGGCTGTCCCTGGGGCCAGGTGATGGAAGGTAGGCCCGTCTGAGAGGGAGTGCAGAGTGGAGCTGTAGCAGAAGCCTGGGGCCTCGAATCCCTCGATAGAACCCTCTCCACAACATCGAACACCGAAGGGGAGCTGCTCTCCCTGGGATCCGAGAGCCGTCCCCTTAGATCCGATGTGTGGATTGGAGGCGGCGCCGAAGCAATCGGATCCGAAAGGCCAGTATGCTCCAACTGAGATGGAGCTGAAGACACACTGACACCTCCGGATCTGAAGCTCAGCTCCTCTCGGCTCTGGGAGCTTGGACCTGAAAAGGGACCCGACAAACTCGAGGGCGCCATCGGCGCCGAAGTACGAGGTACTATCGGAGCCGACACTCCCCCGGCTCCAACGCTACTCTGCTACAAAGGCTCTGAACCCCGGCAGTGGGTCGGAGAAGGAGCAATCGGGGCAAAAAAAGGGGTCGAGCTCCCCCCCCGGAAGGGGGGGGGGCAGGAGCACTCCCATCTGCAGCTGGGCCTGGAGGAACCTACGTATCATCCGGTCCATGTCTGCATCGGACAAGCTTCTAGTCGACCTAGAAGAGGCCACTGAGGCAAGCTGGGAGTGCCGCCTTGATGACCTTGAAGGTGACCGGGCCTCCTCCGGTTTCGGACAAAAACGTGGTGAATGGAGCCAGGAAGGAGAAGGCCCAGAAGCCTTGGGAGAAGCCGCTTGCTTGGCCGGCGGGACCAAGGAGGAAGACTCGGCCCACCGCTTGTGGTGCTTCTCCTTTCTACGCTCTCTCGTAGCTTCCCTCTCCTCCTAGCCTGCGGTGGGAGGGTGAGTCCCGGCCAGGGGAGCAGGGATAGGAGGTGGCACTGCCGCGGCAGGTACCATGGAGGAAGAGGAGGACGAAGTCGGATCCGGAGGCAACAGTCCCAACAAAACCAACTTTGACCTCCTGTCCCTCAAAGCCCTGGGGTTGAAGGCTGCACAAATAGTGCAGCCTGAGGAGAGGTGGTCAACCCCAAGGCAAATAACACACCGAGTGTGGCCATCCACTGGGGACAGCTTATGGCCACACTTGGTGCATTTAGAAAAATAAGGCTTTAGGGGCCTCAGACATGGGGATGGAGTAGAGCATTATGGGTACAGGGAGGAGCTTGACAGCTGGATCCGAAGTCTAATATATGCGGCTGAGTCGGATCCAAGGATCAGAGCTGAACCCATTAGTGAGGAAGAATGAAAATGACATCATATTTAGGTAAAATACATTACATGCCCTACTTTAGCAACATTTATAACACATGCCACCAAGATCATTTTTTTTTTTTTTTGAAAAATGGACAGACCTCATCAGTCATGTCACTTTTACACTGAAGCAGTTACAGTTTGGTTAAACCATACTAGGTATGAGTCAAACCCCCCCAAAAGGAAGCTCCAAAAATAGTTGGATAACCAGCAAACCACTTTATTACACAAATCACAGCAGTTAAGTGCTTTCATCTTCACTTAAAAACGTCCTCAGAACTGCCAAATTAACAAAAAATACCATTTAAATACAAACTTTCAAAAAATCATGTAACATTGCCAACCAATAAAACATGATTTAAAAATTAGCTAAATACATAATTAAAATTGAAGCTGAAATTAAAATTGGCTAAATACATAACTAAAATTGAAATTAAAATTAACTCACAGTTATCCGCTTCAATCAAATATTAACAACTGAGGTTGAAAATATCATGACACATGTATATGTATATATAAATAAAAAATGTATAAAATCAGCCTAATAGACTTTTAAGTTTTAACAGTGGTGTAATGGAGCAGGCGTCATTAAGACTAGGGGGATCAGTGGCATTAAGTTTTAGAATCCAAACAAGTTCTCTTTTATATAGATGCTCCTCTAATATAAAACCTCTTGGATCTTTTGTAATCTGATCTAATACAACAAAATAACATTTGTGGTCAGGGGTATATGAAATATATTTATATAGTGCATTAGATGTTTTAGCTTTCATAACATCATTGGCATGTTCATATATTCTTTATTTTAATTTATGGGAAGTTTTCCCCTATATAGAATGCTTTGCAAGAATTACATAAGGCAGCAAACACCACCCAACTGGAATCACAACTAAAATATTTATCAACCACAAAGTTCTTGTTGTTGATGTTGAAGGAATTACACACTAAGACCTGTCGACATTGGTTACAATGACCACATTTAAACATATCCTTAGGTCGATTCACACTAGCTCTACATACTTGTCTTTCCAAAATTTCTTTAAAACATTTGTTTTTACGAAACATCACCTGGTTGATAGGAATGTTCAGTAATGGAAAAAGAAAGGCTACATGAAAAATAAATTGAAAGGGAGACAGCAATATATGCAAAACAATATTCACAAAGAAAGTGGCATAAATATGATTAACGGTGAAAAAAAAACAAAGGTGACTACTGGTAGAAGTGATCCAGATATAAACTGAATAAAGTATGAAATGTGGTAAGTAAAGAGGAAGATGGTAATTCAAATGGGGAGAACAAGAGCAGAAAGAAGTTAAATCTACTGGAGGAAGGGAGAGAAGGAATAAGAGTAAATAAGATGGGAGGAAAAACGGGGAAAGGGAAGACGTAAGTATTTGGGACTAAATGTAAAGGCTATAAGAAATGAAGTGGATGCAAGATGTGCTACACAAGAAAACAAATGCAGATGTGCAAGTTAAGTCCATCAGTACTGGGCTCACAGGATGCCTTATAAGCCAGACACAGGTAACCTCTCAGCAATCTGTAGGGTACAAATACAGTGACAGTGCTTTGAGGCAGTCCACTTAGAACTTGTGTTGTAGGCCCTGTATTCTCTTTGTGAGGAACCTCTGTGTGTGTTTAGTTTGTGGCATATGCCTGGCCATATACATGCCAAAGGGGGGCAATGTACTCAATGATCGGCCTGATGAGAGCAGGGTAAATGGGGACAATATCACCCGGGACCTAGAGGCTATCCCTTTGCTTGTAAGCTGCACAATATACAAGGTCCTTCATACCACTATGGGCACATGTTGGTTGAATGTGAGGTTGTTGCCCATATATCTTCCAAAATCCTAAACTACAGGGTCACCTCTTAGGGGTGTGTTGTCAATGTGGTAATTTCCCAGCGTAGTGGCTTTCCCAAATGATACAACAGTGCACTTTTTGGCATTCAGTTTTAGTCCGTAGCTTTGACATTAATTTAGTCCATGGCTTTGGCATTAATTATTTGTTTGGGACAAGCCTTCCTGCAGAATGTCTGAGACATCTGGGGATTTAATGACTGCTCTTAACTTACAGTCATTCACAAACTTTGTCAGCCAGAGACCCGTGGTGTTTGCCTTTACTTTATGCAAGTAGATGCCAGACAGAACAAGTCCCATTTCAGAAGCCATTGGAGGTAATTTTCCATATACTGACCTCCAGAGTGCTGTCAGCCAGTTGGCAATCCAGCGGGTGACGTAGGGGTTTATTCCCAGTTAGGTAATTTTCTTTACTATGCCTGATTGAAGTATTTTTACAAAAGCTTTGGCAGGATGTACATAGGTGGTATGCACAGTCCTGCCTTCATCTATTACTTTGGTGACTTTTTTCAAAGAAGTCTACTAGGCTGATAAGCAAGACCTGCCTTTGAGAAATCCAAACTGGGATGGATACATTGGAGACTCCTCATATGTCCGTATTGATTAATTCCATGGTTTTTACAAATGAGGCTGGTCAAGACTAATGCGTCAGTAATTACCTAGGTCAGTAGATATCCCTCCCTTGTGCAGGAGGTATGACCACTGCCATCTTCCATTCACTTGGTACCAAGCATGGGTCAAGGCTGAGGTTCAACAGTGTTAGGGGTGCAGGTAAAGAGTGCTTCTTGTTATTTAAGATACATTCTCTGATACTGTCAGGGTCCACTGATACTGTAGTCCTGTTTTTTAACAGAACGTTCAGAACTGTTCCTTCAAGGAGAGAAGGGGGTAATCAGATACAGAGATATCTTAGGAGATAATACCGGTGAAAGGAGGTGAAGGTGGAGATGAATTTATCAGCTAGTAAGTTTACTATGTCTCCAGCTTTGATGAAGGTGGTGTCATTCACAATCAGCTCAGCATGCTGCTGGGCAGAGCTCTTGAGGTTATAAACATAGCTAAAGAAGGCTTTGCAAGGATGGCTGTCTTCGCCTCAAAGTTCCCTTTAGTAGTGTTGATTAAACTTCTAGATTACTTATTTATTTTAGTGATGACGGATCTAGCCTGCTGTGGGTTACTCTTGATATATGGCTATGATTTGTTTCTGGGATTGGCCCCAAGCTTGTTTGTACAAAGTACAGCAGCCAGTACAAGTTAGGAGGATAGGTTTCCACAGATTCAGTGGAGTTTAATGGGTATGGGGGAGTTGAAACTTGCCAAAGTATCATTTAGAAGGAGGATATTTGCATGGAAGAAGTTTCTAAAGATTCTAAAGGTTGTTGATATCTCCGGTTTCCAATCTGTCAATGAAAGCTTTTTATAAAAATTAGATAAGATGGTGGGCAGTGTTTCAAGAAAAATGTACAGAGAGATTTTTGGAAATAGATGGGTAAGAAAGAAATATAGTGGAATATGAAACATAAGAGACAAAAATTGAGAATGGAGTGGAAGAAGGAATTAATAGAATAAGAGAAATAGAAAAAATAATTTGAGGAAAACTAAATAAAAATGTTTGGTTAAGAAAGTAGGTAAAAAGAAGGGATAATAAGATGGATGGAATAACAAATGAGAATGAGGTAGCAAAATGCAAACAAAAATAAATTATGGAGGTAGCAGAAATATCTGTAGAAATAATATATAAAAGGAAGAAGTTGAAAGGGGGATGAAGATACAGCAAAACGAAAATTAGAATAACAAGTTAAAGGAATAGGAAAAGGCTACAAAAGAAGGCAGAGAAGAATCAGCACAATGCATGGATGTTTTACGTTATGAGATTATAAGGGGTTGAGTGTATGAGAAAAGGAAATATTTGTGGAAATACTGAAGGCATGATTACAGGAAGGAAAAGAAGAAAATATATGTTCTGGGGTGATACATTTATATGGAAGAAATATGACAAAAATATGAATTGAAGAACAACATTACGGAATACTGATTATAAAATATTTGTGGGAACAAAGCAAAAAAGAATGGGAATCGTTTTGGAATAGTAATAGGGAAAGGGCTATATGGAGTCAATGAAATCCCAGTGAAGGAAATAGTAGTAGTAATACTAAAAAGAATAACAGATGCTATTTAAAGGGATAATAAGATGTAAGGTTGGATGCATGTGTTGTAGTAAATGTTTGGTTAAGAAAGTACAGATTGAAAAGGTGTGAAAAGGATGTCCGATAGGTATGTGTTTGCGCTAGTAATGAATGCAATACAAACAACATGTATAGGTGAAATGACAGATACAGGATGAAAAATGGAAGAAGACGTAATAATACCAGAGTGTCTTTGATATGCACATGATTTAGTTACTGTAACAAAAATATAGTACTGTTGAGGGAAACTGACGCAGATGGAAGGGGGGGGTAAGTTAAGCTGGACTGATGCTAAATAGGTCAAAAAGAAAATTATTTGGGACTTCAAAGATGGCTGCACCCTGAGTAAAAGCTTCATTCTAGCTCTCCCAGAATGAAAACAGAAACTCAGCAGAGAAGGCCAGTAGACTTGTGTTTATGGGTACATTTCAGAAACTGGCTAGTAAGTCCACTACCTGGATGCCAGGAATAAAGAAACACAGAAGACCTGGAAAAAAATAATCTAGAAAAAGTGAGGAAGAAACACTGACTGGGGAGAGTTCTGTAGCTGTTCAGGAAAATGTAATGCAACCTTCAGACATGACATTCAGTAACCTACACGAAGATATAAGAAAAGTACATACAGACCTGGTTAAAATAAACAAAACACTGATACAGTATATCAACACAAACAACAAAAGGCTGGAACAAATGGGATAAGCTTTACACAGATATTCAGATGAGATGATAAAGCTGCAAAAATCAGAGGTCGAAATGAAGAAAAGACTGGTTGAATACGAGACTGCTCAGGAAGAAATGTTTCAAAAAATAATAGAATTACAGGACAGATCACATAGGGAAAACCTGAGATTTTCAGCTATACCAGGAAAGTTGGAAGGAACAGACTATATTAATTTTATGAAACAAATAGGCAACTGGACTGGTATTCCACAGCAGGAATTGTTAGTTGAAAGGGCACACCTAGGGTTACCACCTGTCCAACTTGGCGAGGGACAGTCCCCTCTTTGGGCAGTTGTGTCCTGCAAAAAAATTGTAAAAATGGCCAATGTCCAGAGATTTTAGAAGAAAAGTATTTCCTATATTTTATGTAATAGTTGCATGAAACAGTTATTCTGTATCTGAAACACCTAAATGTTACAAGAAACAGAATAAGCAACTAAAATGCTACAAGAATAAACTTTTATTTAGGCAAAAAAGTGAAGTTATGTCCTTTGTGATGGCCATGGGTATGTTTCGGCCTGTAAAATCTGAAATTTGTACAAAAAATGTCCCAATTTGGGCATTTGAAAAGGTGGCAACCCTAGGCACACCATGTGTATGCTCCAAAAATAGCTATAAGAAAGCAAACTAAACCTTTAATAGTAAGGATGCAATCCTATCAGCAGAAGGAGTTGATTCTGACAAAAATGTGGCAGAAGGATAAAATACTAAAAGTGTCAGCACAGTGTTTGTGGAGAATAATTACTCACTGTACAACAGGCAAAAGAGAAGTAAATTCATTCCACTATTCAGAGAATGTCGAGACGCAGGTGTAATATTTGAACTGCTGTATCCAGTTGTCTTCAAGGTATTTTTCCCCGGAGGGACAAAATAATTTTTTGATGAAGTGCACACTAAGGAGGAAATACACATTTGTCTAACAAAAACTGAGCTGTGAAACAGAAAGAGATTCTGCTTCTTGTTCCTCTGGTAATAAAGACCACAGAGGGACTGCATCTGTGAAACATTTTCCAGTATTTCAACAGAAAATGTGGGAGAGAAGGAAGGGAGCATGACAATTTACTAGAAGAATCAAGAGAAACAGGATTTGGGCGATGGAGAAGAACGGTAAAATCAGTAACAACGTGGGATTACAATGCAATAATTATATTTGAGAAATATGACAGAACAAAATTTGTTTGATGTGTGGGGACTCTAAATTATATGCCCTACTTCATGTCATTAACTCTTTGAAAAATGCTAGAGAGGGGGTGAAAGCTAAATGTAAATATAGAAAACACCTTCTTAATAGTACTGTATTTGTGATGCATGGTTTTCTTTTAAGTGTAATGGGGAATGTAAACAGGTGATTTTTTTCTTTTTCTCCTCTCTCTTCTTCAGTCATAGGGAAGTTCAGTCATAGGTTAGTACTAGGCTAACTGCTCTTGGGAGACATTGTAAGTCTAGCCAATAATCCCTTGTGAGACTCAAACCCTGCGCCTTGTGTTTGTAAGGCAAACACCTTAACCATTAGGCCTCCCTCCCAACATCAACAAAATTCTCCTTTTCTTCTTACACATTTTGAAGAAATATAGGCAATGCAATGATTTAAAAAAAGGAGCCTGGCTAAAAGGCATGACAAAGTTCAAATTAACATGCTTTGTTTCTATTCTTGCATGGGGATGACTAAGGACATTTGTTTTAAGACAGAGCAAGTAAATGAAACTGAAAATTGACTATTATGAGGTTTTTTTCTAGCAATTGCATGCATGTACACTAAGTAGCATTTGTGCAGCTGGTCTTCATGTCGACAATCTGATAAAGAAAAACAGGAGACAGGCTGGTGGAAGTGGACTGGCTGAAGGAAAAAACAGAGAAATCGGCTAGGGCATAATGTTCGCTAAAACAATTGGGTTTCTCTCAGGTGTGAGAGCTTTAAAGATAATACAAAACCAATTAGACTTGACATAAAGTTTTCTCATTTTTTTTAAAATACAATTGGGATAATATAAACAGGTGCTTTGTTTTTTTTCTTTTTCACCCTTCTGCTCTTCTTTTCTTTGTTCAGTTTTAAGAAATGTAGGCATGGCAATGAAAAAACGAGGAGGGGAGGAGATGGGGGAAGAGTAGAAGGGTCTGAGTAAAACAATATGGCAAAAGAAAAATCTGTGTGCTTTTTCCCATGCTTGCATTGGGAAATGACTGCGTTAAAACCGTAGACATTATCCAGTAACACGTTTATTATAAAGTATGTAAATGAAAAAGTATACTGAAGATGTTAAGGCTTTCTTTCGGATTAACAAGGTACCCTTAGCAGTTTTATGTCTAGTTTGCATGTCACTGGAAGATCATTTGATAAAGAGAAATGGCTTGGAGAAAGTGTTTACTGAAAGGATTCAAGTGTTTTCTCAACTGGGAGAGTTATACATTTTTTTTTATATTATTTTTTTATTTTATTTTACATTTGCTGAACGGGATAGTCTGACTGGATACATGTCCATTTTCAGCGGAGGCCCGGGGAGAAAAGCTCCAAAGGTATACATATACAATCATCACAATGTCATGTAGAACAGGTGTAATCATAACATAATACAAATATAACACATTTTACAGTCTAGTTAAACTTATAGAAATATACCACATTTTACAGTACATTTAAATTTGTACAGTCTAACAATCTTCTAAACTGGCTTAACAAAGATATTTGAGTACCACCTACAGACATAGGACAGATACACCAGTATGCATAAAGATAGTCAGGCTTGGTGCAGGAATATACTCCTTGACAGCTATTTTAAATTGAGATAGATTGGTATCCAGGGTAATGTTAACAGGAAGGGAATTCCAAATTTTGCAAGCAGAGTTGGCGAACAGGGAGTAACCAGCTGAGTTGTTGGATTTGATGGTTTGCACTAATAGTTTGTTAGATGACTGGAGTGATCTGGAGTTGGAGTGGGGGTAGATGATGTTTTTCGGGGCAGGTGTATTATCTGGTTGGTTAAGTGCTTTGTGAGCAACAATGAGTTGATTATACTGAATCTGCCTGGGTAGCTCTAGCCATCCAAGATAATTTAGATTTTTACAGTGATGTGTTCTATAGGGTAGACCAGTTACAAATCTAGCTATGTTATTATAGCAGCATGAGAGTTTATTAAGATCAGATTTATTTAGGTTGGCTAGTAAAGTGGAAGCATAGTAGAGTGTAGAGAGTAGATGGGAGTGGACAATGGAGGTCCTACCATATGGGGTAAGGAATGGCTTTATCCTATAAAGTGAGCCCAGTTTTCGGTTAATGGTTTTGATTGTTTTGCTGACGTGCACATCAAACTTAAGACTGTTGTCTACAATAACTCCTAGCAGTTTTGTATGGGCATCTGGAAAGATAATGGTACCGTTATTAGCCTTAATAGAGAGATATAACGCCATGGATCTTTGAGTAGAGGTGAAAAGTAGGAGCTTTTGTTTTCTTAGGATTTAGAATCAGACAGCGAGCGGCAAGCCAGTTCTCTACTAGGTTGAAAGTAGTCTGAGTTATTGATAGCAGCTCTGTTTGCAAGGTGCCAGTGGAGATCAACGTTGAGTCGTCTGCATATTGAATGTAGATGGCTTCAGGAATTACAGTGTGGAGGTCATTGATAAAAATGGAAAACAGAAGTGGTCCCAAGATAGACCCCTGTGAGACACCTAGAGTGTTGGGTAGGAGGTTTGAGAGTTTGTTCTTCCATAAGACGGATTGTTGTCTATTGCGCAGGTAGGATTCAAACCATCGGAGACTACCTACGGACATTGTTACGAGGGTGTTGATGAGAAGACATTGATTAACCATGTCAAAAGCCTTTGGCAGGTCCAAGAAAAGGGCTGAAGATAGCTTGTTGTTGTTCCTGTTATAGTTTATTGCATTAGAGAAGGTGAGGAGAGCTGTAGTGGTACTATGATATGGTCTGAAGCCATGCTGGGAGTTAGCCAGTAGGTTGTTTTGGGTTAGAAAGTTCAGGAGTTGTTTATGGACGCATTTTCCCATTATTTTTGCCAGAGGTGATAAGATGGCTATGGGTCTATAACTGGACAACTCGGTACAGTTACCACCTTTATGGAGGGGTATGACACGAGACATTTTCAAGATAGAGGGGATTGAGGCTTCTGATATGGACCGATTAATTAGATTGGAAACAGGGAATGCTATGGTATCAGCAGCTTTTTGCAAATATTTGGCTGGGAGAAGGTCTGCAGCTAGGGTAGTAGGTTTTAATTTTTTGAGTAGTGAACGAATGAAAGATGTAGAAACTGGTTGGAAGCTAAAGGAGGGCTGGGAGTGTTATCCAGTGGGTTACAGGAGTTAAGGTGTATTTGGCTTGCAAGGGCTTGGATGGTTTCAGTAAAGAAATTACTAAAGGTGTTAGCAACATCCTCTGGTAGTTTATCGGTAGAGGCTGAGGGAGGTGGAGTGGTGGTTTGATCTGGGTGCAGTAATTTATTTATCCCTGCCCAGAATTTTTGGGGGTTATTTTGGTTCCCTTGTTGAAAATGAAGGTAGTAGTTTTTTTATCTAACAGAATAGTTAGTTTTGTCTCATTTCTTAGTTGTCTAAATTTGGTTTGACTTATAGGGTCCTTTGTAGCACGCCATGTTGCCCATGCCTTATTTCTGACTATGATTTTTATTTTAGTTTCTTTAGATAGCCACGGGGCAGCTTTTGTTTTTACCCTCGTGGAACAAGCGGGAGCATGAGAATCGAGGACAGTGAGGAATTTATTGTTAAAGTGGGAGACAGCTTCATCTAGGGGCAGGTGCTTTAGGGTAGTCCAGTTGCATGCCTTAAGTTCATCCTGAAACTTGCTAGGATTGAAGCTTTTACTATTTCTTATTGTTCTGTAGATGGACTGTTGGGAGTAATTACATTTGTGTTTTCAGATAAAGGTAAGAAAGTGGTAGCTGAGGTCATCGGGGATGCCCCCCCCGAAGAATAAATTTGGGGGTGGCTATTGATTAGTATCCAGTCTAGTATACTATCTTTCTGGTTAAGTTTTCCTGTCCTGGTTGGGGTGGATATAACCTGTGTGAATCCAAAGAGGTTTACATGGGTAGTAGGAGATTGAGAGGAAACAGAAGTTATGTACCTACCATAACGTTCCATGTTAGTTGTCTTCTTCTCGCCTTCTTTCTTGCTGGTTGGGTTCAGCCATTTTCAAAAGCTCGAGAGCTGCTTACTGGCTCGAGGCTCCCCTATATCCCATGATGCCTGGCGCTAGATACCAAGATCTCGTTTGGTAAGTCTAACTGCAGACATAATAATAAAGGAATCCTATCCTAGAATGCATAAATCCTACTGGAGAGACTACTAGCCAGAAAGAAATAGCCAGAGAAGACTCAGCCAGTGAAAAATCAAGAACTCTTCTCGTTCCACTAGGATATGAGGATGGAGGGTGGGACGCAAGAAAGAAGGCGAGAAGAAGACAACTAACATGGAACGTTATGGTAGGTACATAACTTCTTTATGTTAAGTTGTCTAGCTCGCCTTCATTCTTGCTGGTTGGGACAGCGTCCCTAGCACCTAAAATCCTGGGTGGCTCATCGGAAAAGACTCTTCATTACAGTGGAACCAAAATCAGCTCTGCTCCTGGAAACCAAATCCAACTTGTAATGCGAAATGAAAGTATGTGGTTTGGCCCATGTAGCCGCAGCACAAATAGATTCCATGGGCAACCTAGCCTGAAAAGCCACCGAAGTGGCTAAAGCTCTGGTGGAATGACCTTTTGGTTTGACTAATAATTCTTTATTCCTGAGTTGGTATATGAATGTGAGGATAGAAGTCAACCATCTGGATAAGGTTACCTTGGAGACCGGAAGACCTTGTTTACCTACTGCATAAGACAGGAAAAGTTGATCAGATTTTCTAATGTCTTTGGTTCTATGCAAATAAAAGCGTAGCTGCCTGTGAACATCTAACTGATGCAACTTATATTCCGCCCTGTTGGAGTGGTTAGGGAAAAACACAGGAAGGTCTATGGACTGATTCAAGTTACTCTCTGAAGAGACCTTAGGAAGGAAGGAAGGATTTGTCCTAAGAGCAACCCTGTCATTGTGGAACACGAGGTATGGGGGACGGATAGAAACAGCCTGTAGTTCCGAAACTCTTCTGGCTGAAGTAATAGCTACCAGAAAAAGGGTTTTCCAAAATAAGAACTTCAGTGAACAAGAAGCTGCAGGTTCGAAAGGGGGCAAAATTAGTGAAGCTAAAATCAAATTTAGATCCCACGGTGGTGGAGGATCTCTCACTGGGGGCCTGAGCAGAGTGGTTCCTTTGAGAAAGGCTTTACACAGCTTATTGGACATGATATTGTTTTCCAACAGGTCAATGTGAAAATTAGAAATTGCCGCTAACTGAACTCTAATTGTAGTGGTAGCGGACACAGCATGGAAGAGCTCCGTGAGAAATTCCAAAATGTAGTGTACGGGGGCTGAAAAGGGGTCTATACTTTTTGCCCCTGCCCAGGAAGAAAAACTAGCGTTAAGTTTTTCTGGTCGTAGACTTGTGTGATGACAAGAGGATTTTGCGCACAGAGGGGGAGATATCTGGGAGCCTGGTTAAGGTTGGAAGTGGAGTAACCAAGCCGTGAACTGGAGAGAGTGCAGGGATTGGTGCAGCCCGCCCGATTGATGAATCAGGAGGTCTGGAACTAGGTCCAGAGTCAAAGGCTGCTCAAGAAGATAGCGATGCAGGAACGGGAACCATATTTGTCGAGGCCAGTAAGGAGCAATGAGGATCATTTTGCAAACCAAAATGGTAGCCTTCTGAATTAGTTTCGGGATGAAGAGGAAAGGAGGGAATGCATAAAGAAGTCCCTGGGGCCAATTGTGGACTAGAGCGTCTCTGGGGGAATGCCAAGGAAGTGGAAGGAGAGAGAAGAAATTGCTGCACTTGCTGTTGAAGGGAGTTGCAAAAAGGTCGCAGCAAGGTTGGCCCCATTTGCGGAAGATTTGGTCCACAACTAGCTGGTTCAGAGACCACTTGTGAGGCATGAGAATTGCTCTGCTCAGTCTGTCTGCTATGACGTTGGACCTCCCAGGGATGTGCGTTGCAATCAGAAACTGTTGGGAGGAGATCTCCCACTGCCAGAGTCTGAGTGCTTCTCGACATAGGGGGTAGGACCTGGTTCCGCCCTGCTTGTTGATGTACCAGACTACGGACGTATTGTCCGTTTGAACTGCAAAATGGTCCCGGGTAGGAAGAGAGTCCTAAAGAGCCTGCAACGCTAAGAGCACGACCCTCATCTCCAAGACATTTATGTGCAGAGGATACTCATGAGGTTGCCAGGTGCCTTGGACTGTTCTGCCCTGATAATGCCCCCCCCCCCCAACCCGGTCAGGGAGGCGTCCATGGTCACTGTAGCCACTGGAGGGGGGAGAACAAATGGTCTGCCGTGGAGCACTGATGTGGAGACCATCCACCACGCAAGGTGCTTCTTGCATGCTTGAGTGATCATAATCATGTAAGACATGGGAAGTTGCTGAAAGGACCATTGGGTGAAAAGAAGCCACTGGAGAATCCTCATGTGAAAACGAGCTAGAGGGACAAGTACAATCGCTGCTGCCATGAGACCTAGAGTTTGAAGGACAAACCTGGCTTGAATCCTTTTGCATGCTAATAAAACCTTGACATGCTGAAGAATCACTAACACCTTGTCTGGTGGGAGGCTAGCTAACATGTCTTTGGTATTTAAATTTACGCCTATAAAGGTGATAAATTGACATGGCAACAATGCAGACTTTTCGAAATTTATTGTGATACCTAGCCTGGAGCAAGTGTCGATAGTGCAGTCTCTGGCTCGCAGAAGGTGATGTCTGGTGGTAGCAGTGAGGAGCCAGTCATCGAGATATGGAAACACCTGGAATCCTTGCCGTCTTAGGTGAGCGGTAACTACTGCCATACATTTGGTAAACACCCTGGGGGCTGTGGTGAGACCAAAGGGCAGAGCTCTGAACTGATAATGGCTGGCTCCCAGCCGGAAGCGAAGGAATCTTTGGGAGCGTCTGTCCATTTTGATGTGGTAGTACGCATCCTGAAGATCTATGGAGCACATCCAATTGTCCTGACCCAGAAAGGGTAAAATGGACTGAAGCGTGACCATCCGGAACTTCGTTCTTTGTACAGACTTGTTTAGTCTGCTGAGATCCGAAATGGGTCTCCAGTCCCCTGTCTTTTTTGGTACCAAAAAGAACCTTGAATAAATTCTGGATCCTTGTTGGTCGGCTGGGACTTGCTGGATGGCCCTTTTTCTTAGCAGTTTTGAGACTTCTTGCACTGCTTGGTCCCTTAGATTGGGTGGAACATCTGGAAGGGACTTGTTTGACCTTAAGGGGGTGCGAACGAAGGGAATTCTGTAGCCTCCGGATATGACGGACTGTACCCATTTGTCTTGTGTTATGTCTTGCCAGGCTCTTGGGTACAGCGATAATCTTCCCCCTGACTGCCTCCAGAGGTGAGCAGCCGGGCAACCCTTCAGGGATGCTGGAAGGGCTTGTCAGAGAAAGATTCTCTGCTGCCTTGGTTTTTCGGACCCCCTCTCCTACGAGGGCGGCATCTGTTATCGTTCCCTCCTCTGCCCCTGGAGGGAAACTCACCACGTGTGTCCAGCAAGGCTCCCTGGGATTTCCGGAACCACATCTTTCCACTCTTCTGACCCTTAGGATATGGTCTGGAAGGAGTGGAAAAGCGGACTCCAATGGCAGAGAGAGTCTTGCCTTCCTGCTCACACCTGGTAAGGGTATCTTTCACCTGTGATCCGAAGAGAGGAACCATCAAGGGGTGTTGGTGAAAGACTCTCTGAAAGGTTCCACAAAGTTATATAGCCGCATCCAAGCGTGCCTCCTGATTGCCACGCCTGTGCCTGCAGCTCTACTTGCACCATCGGCTGCATATGAAATAAGCCTCATGGAGGAGTTTACCACTGAATTAAGAGTCGCCAGCTGGGAAGCTGCCTTAGCCTGGGCCCCCTCAGCTGATGGATCTTGGAGGGTATCTCCAAGCTCTTTCAGGAGATCCCTCTAAAGACGGGTGAAGTGGCACAGGTAATTCAGGGATCCACTTCCCATATCTGTCCATCGTCCTGGACTCCTTGTTAGGGGGATGGACAGATGACGTTTCAGCTAACTCCTTCTTTGTGGCCGCTGCTACCACCATGGCATCAACGGGGACACCCTTGGTCAAGAACTGTTTGTCCTGCGAGGCAGTAATGAACTTGGCAGGTCTTCTAGGGGTCGGTTCCACTGTGTCTGGAGCCGTCCACGCCTTCTGAGCCACCACAGACATCAGTGGGTCGAAAGGCGGAGACACCCAGGAGGTGGAAGGTCGGGATCCAAACACGTCCAGGAATACCGACTCATCCTTGGAAGGGCTTAGGGTAGTCCAGTTCCCCCTCTGCCTAAGCATCTCAAGGATGTCTGAGAAGGAGACATCTTCAGAGGGGGATCTTGGGGACCCTTCCAACTCCTCTAAGTCGGTATCCGATGTGACAGACTCGGGGGAGTCAACATGCTTCCTCTTGCATTTCCTCTCGCGAGGTGGCTCCTCTGAATGATCAGGGGAGGCCTCGGAAGAGGAGGATACACCCAAAGTGGTGTCCTGGAGCGCTGGATCCCCACGCTTGGGGTCGGGAAGAGGGACAGAGGCTGACGCATGCACCCTAGGGGGAGGAGCCGATGAGGTCGATCGTGGGACTGACTCAGGGGCCAGTACACTCCTCATCACCTCAAAGGCGTCCCTGCCCGGACGCAGAGAAGGCTCAGGTTCCGAAGAAACCAGAAGCCCCCACGCACCAAGAGGAATGGCTCCGAGGCAGATGTAGGAGCCGAGCTCACCTAAGCCGAAGCACCGAGAGGGAGAGCGGGGTCGGACAAGGGTCCGATGCCACTCGCCCCCTCAGAGCCGATAAGGGAGTCTCGGCGCCCAGATCCCTCCAGGGAAGGTACCATGGAAGGGATAGGAGCCGATGATGGAACCAAAAGAGAGGGTATCGGCGCCGACGGTTCCACAACTCGAACCCCAACGAACTCCGGCTCCGAGCTCATAGGATGAGTCAGAGGAGGAATATCTACAGCTGTGGATGGAGCAGACTCCTGATGAGGAGGGCTGGACAACATTTTGGCTAGGGCCTGTGATTTTACCAGCCTACTGACCACTCTTTCCAAGTCATGGTCCGAAAGTCTAGAGGACCAAGAAGAGTGGGATGATCGATAATTACGCTTCGATTGGAGCAGGGGTGACTTCGGAGCCGAACGTATCGACTCCAAAGAAGGATCTCTTTGACTCTCAGCCAGCTCCGAACACCATATCGGAGCCGACTGGGAGGGAGGGACATCGGTTCCAGCCGAGATGGATTGTGTGGCTTCACCCAACGACAGCTCCGAACTGGGAGCCTACGGTTTAGGTGGCCTGGAAGATTTCATGGGCTGAGCCTTCGCTGGTGAATCTTGGGGTTTAAGCATACCACTCAGGATGAATTTATTTTTGCACTACTGCAGGACTCTTGGACTGAAGGCATGGCAGATCGAGCAAGAGTCCTGCAGGTGCACAGCGCCCAGACAATAAACACAACAAGTGTGACCATCTGTCAGAGACATCTTCTGACAGCATGAGTCACAGTTCTTGAATCTGGACGATTTTGGATCCTTGGACATCCTAGAAGAAAAACCAAGGACAAGCACACACACAGATAGGTTAAAGTAACCAAACAGTAAAACTTAACACTCTACAGTTACCACAACCCACTACAAGTACCACTACAACAAAAACTACAGAAAACTATCACTAAACACTAACAGTGATTAATATAAGAATTTCTTTTTTTTCTTTTTTTTTTTTTTAAAAAAAAAAGATAGAGAGAAAGGTTAACCTCTAACTTAAACGGAAAGAAACTTTCTGAGGAAAAGGGAGAGAAGGGGGAGGGGAAACTCTCTAAGTTAAACGAGTTTCTTGGGGAAAGGTAACGGCTTATCTAAAGAAGAAACCAGCTACAATACAAAAGTCTAAAACTAACGACTAATTCTACACTAACAATTACAGTTTTAACAAGAAAAATACAATAATAATAAAGCTTATACGACCTGAGCCAGTACAACAACCTCGCAGCAGACGCAGCAAACGAGATCTGGGTATCTAGCACCAGGCATCATGGGATATAGGGGGGCCTCGAGCCAGTAAGCAGCTCTCGAGTTTTTGAAGATGGCCGAGTAACCCAACCAGCAAGAATGAAGGCGAGATAGACAACTTAATATCAAGTGTTCCAGTCGATGTTAAAGTCTCCTAGTACTATGGTTTCTTGTGGATATTTACTAGCTAACCACTGCAGGATGTCTTCTAGGGAATTGGTATTATTCCCTGGTGTAATATACACACAGACTATATTTATGCCTTTGTTAATTTGGAGCTTGGTAGCAATTATTTCTGCCTTATTGACCTGGGGTGGTTGGCTGGGGTCTAAGGTAACATTTAGCGTATATTTGAAGAGTACAGCTACCCCCCCCCCCCGGGTGGAGCAATCAAGTCTAAGTATATTATACCCAGGTGGTAGTATTTCATTATCTGAGGTTGATGGTTTCAGCCAGATTTCAGTTAGGCATAGAATATAAGGGGAATGGACTTGTAGGAGGGCATGCAGATTGTGTACTTTATTATTTATGCTACGTATATTTAGTTGGCAGATCAGGAGGGAGTTGGGGGCCTTATTATTTGATAGTGATATAACTGGGTTAGTTGTAGTGGAAGTGCCAGTATCTAAGGTGGCACGGCCAGGGCTTGGATGAACATCTCCATCCATTGCTAGGTTATTGCGTTTAATTGCTATAACTTTCAGGATTTTGTTTATAGATTTTTGATAGAATTTAGATTTTGAGCTGATATATCTGGGTCTAATAGGCAGATAGTGTTTCTGGTTAAGGAGTTGGTAATAGTTGTAACTAGTGGTTAGCCTGTGTTATTAAATACATCAGGGCTAGTTTGAGATTTTGGGCGGTGAAATCCTAGGTAGGACTGATTTTCATAAATGGAGAGGAAATATGGAAATAGCATGAAGGACAGCAGAGAGAGTAGTAACATTGCTTTGCATGGTATCATGGTTGGAGGCTATATTGGTGTTATAGGCCTAGGACCCTCAGGATCTTGAGGTTGGATATTTGCTACTGGGGGAGGGGTGGGGGCTTAACCTCACGCAAGAAACCTGCAAGTAAGTAATTAATAATCCTGCTTAGGTTTAACAGGATAGGTTCTGAATGAATAAAAGTACTGTATAAATTGTAAGTTAGGGGTTTTCATTTAACTTTGTTTTACTTACAATTTTTTGATTTAATTTTGGGGAAATCTCTTTAATTTTCTTCCAATTTTGTAGATAAAATATAGGGGGAGTGTGAATAGTGCTATAGACCCAGGTCAGCAAATGTAAAATGCACAGATAGTTTCAGATGAATAATAACCTTAGCAGGGCTTTTAGCCGGTGGGCAGCTTAGAACAGGTTTTCTGAGTAATTCAGTAGGGCAGCATCCTTCTGCTGTAAGCCTTGTAGGACTGCTTGTTTACGGGGATGGCTCCTGGTGGGAAAGATAGTTTAAATTTAATTAGTACAGGTATAGGGCTCAAACAGTAACACTACGTGCAAGGAAACAAAGCAATTACATCCACAATACAACTGTTTTCCCTGTATTACTCCGTTTAGATATAAAATATTGGCTTTCCTGGTGTACCTACTGTATTACATAACAGTTGCAGGTACTAGAGTCCTTATTTATATTTAAGCAGGAGAGCCTATAGACTGTTAATTTTAATGTGTGTTTTTACTGTTATAAGTTAATGAAGTCCCCCCGAGCAACAAGCCTCACAATCAGTATGCTGTAGCTTCTAAACTACACAGACCACAGCTTTATAAAGATATACAAAATCAAATAGCACTTACTAATACCACAGGCTGTACCATGAGTCTTAGCATGACTAACCTTTCTTTTTGGTTAACTTTAGCCTGTCTGTGTAGCTATCAACTTAGAACTTAAGTTCTTATTAGGAAGCAAAACATTCAATATTTGAAGATGTACATAGTTTTGTGCATTATTGTTAAGTTAATAGGAGTTAGGAGGGTTTTTTTGGGGGTGTTGTTTGTTTTGTTTGAGGGCTTTCAAAAAAAGTCATGCAAGATGTGGCATAGCATAGCATAGCAATCTCTCCTTTGAAAACCACATTGCCAAAGTGGTTAGAAAGACCTTCCACATAGCCCACCTCATCACGAAAGGTTTCACATCTAGATCAAGAGAGGTAATCGTGCCCCTTTATTCATCCCTCATCAGGCCCATCATAGAATACAATGCCCCTTTTGGGATGTACCTTACCCGACACCTGCAGCAATTAGAAAGACCCCAAAACTATCTCACCAAGAGGATCAAGGGTCTCAAACAGATGCCATATGCTGCTCGGTTAAAAAAACTCCAGCTCTACTCAGTTGCATACTGCCTACTTCGAGGCGATCTATGCCTGACATACAAAACTATGTCAAATCCAGAATTAATGGACATGCTCCACCTCAGTAAATCTAAATCCCTTAGAGCCACACTGAGGGACTTGAACCTCAGCACAAAAATAAATAGAACTTGCTGGAGGGACAGGTTCATAACCCAGAGGCTCCCTTCGCTCTGAATAGAATTCCAGTTCATGTGAGGCAGAGCACCTCACTGAATCTCTTCAAGAAGAATCTCGATAGGTGGATGGGGGATCGTAGGTTTGTCCCAGGGATTACTCCCGTGTCACTATTAGACAGAGGCACAGTAAACTAAACCTTAAAAAGGGCACAGTATACTCAAATCAAGGGGTGGCGTAAGCCATACAGAATCGGGCTAGGCTTATAATTGCCCCAGGGCAGATAGCCTAGTATGAACCTATGAACCTATAGGTGAAAATGGATATAACAAGAAACAACTGTATAAAAGATCAACCTGCCGAACAGTATATACATGTAACATAAAAATTGGAACTAGACATTTAACATAAAAGCATGCTTTTTGCTTTGTCTTTCAATCTGAATGGTCTTACAGATAAATATAAAAAATAAAGTGTATGAACTATATTAAAAATGCAGAGTGCAAACAGCTATGCTACAGGAGACACACCTGTAAAGAACTGAACATGTGAATTTGATAAAGAAAGGTTTTCAGGATGGTTATTCAGCAGAATATCAGGGGCAAAGGAAAAGAGGAGTACTTACATTAATTGCAACAGGAGCTCCAATAGTGATAGAAGAGGGGAAAAAGATAATGGAAGATACATAGTATTAAGGGGGTCTACATCATTTCATTGAAAACTCATTTCATCGAAGCTTAATTCATTGACACATATTCACTGAAAGCTCACTTCAATGAAACCCAATTCACTGAAAGCTCACTTCACTGAACAACCATTTCACTGAAACTCATTTCATTGAAAGGTATATATGGCCTTTTCCCCACTGTTGTGCGATCCTGGAGTTAGTATAGAAAGTAAGGGGTGGGGGCATGGCCCCCCCACATATAGTAAATACTGTAAAGCATATAGATGGATACTTACAAGTATAATGAATAAATTCTTCCAGAAGACAACATATAATCAATTTATGTGGGGGGCTTAGCCCCCCCACCCCCCTTAATTTATATACTAACTCCAGGATCGCACAACAGTGGGAAATAGGCCATATATACCTTTCAACAAAATGTGTTTCAGTGAAATGGGTGTGTCAATGAATTAAGCTTCGATGAAATGAGTTTTCAATGAAATTATATATACCCTATTAAGGGGCTACCAGCTAGAGAGGAGGAATACACTGGCATGTATTTACATCTCCCCTAAAACTGCTACAATGGAGCTTAAGAAAATTCTGGGAGAAATAATCAGCTTTCAGCAAGGAATATTACAAGTGGACACTGGAATTTGGTTTGCAACAGTGAAGATGTGTCTGGGGAGCCTAGAAGGGGAAAATACAACAAAGAAGGGTAGATTTTTGAAGAAAGTTATGAAAATGTTTGTCATGGAGGATGTGAATTTAGTACTGGGAGTTTGGAGTGAGTTTGCATATTACTCACCAAGATACAAAAACTGGGCTAGGGTAGACAGAATTTTTATCTCACAGGTATATGTGCATTTATTTGAATGTCTTGAAATGCACCCAATAACTATTTCAGATCATGCGCCAATAATAACTTCTATAAAAACACAAGGTAATGAAATAAAAATGAGAGACTGGAGCTTTCCCACATATCAGTTGAAAAGAGAGGAATTCAAGGAATGGGTTTTGGAATTAATTCAGGAGCTACTAGAGAAGATACAATTTTCTTCTAAAGCAAAAAAAATTTAACTGATAGTAACAGAAACTGGAGAAAATGCAAAGGGTGGGAAAAAGTCAAGGGAGTAAAAAA
>NC_056739.1:1799071575-1799264075 GCF_019279795.1 Protopterus annectens
CCTTGGAAGGGCCCTTTTTTTCTATATTCCGCCCTGTTGGAGTGGTTAGGGAAAAACATAGGAAGGTCTATGGACTGATTCAAGTTACTCTCTGAAGAGACCTAAGGAAGGAAGGAAGGATTTGTCCGAAGAGCAACCCTGTCATTGTGGAACACAAGGTATGGGGGACGGATAGAAAGAGCCTGTAGTTCCGAAACTCTTCTGGCTGAAGTAATAGCTACCAGAAAAAGGGTTTTCCAAGATAAGAACTTCAGTGAACAAGAAGCTGCAGGTTTGAAAGGGGGCAAAATTAGTGAAGCTAAAATCAAATTTAGATCCCACGGTGGTGGAGGATCTCTCACTGGGGGCCTGAGCAGAGTGGTTCCTTTGAGAAAGGCTTTACACAGCTTATGGGACATGATATTGTTTTCCGACAGGCCAATGTGAAAATTTGAAATTGCCGCTAACTGAACTCTAATTGTAGTGGAAGCTGACCCAGCATGGAAGAGCTCCGCGAGAAATTCCAAAATGTAGTGTACGGGGGCTGAAAAGGGGTCTATACTTTTTGCCTCTGCCCAGGAAGAAAAACGTTTCCACTTACTAGCGTAAGTTTTTCTGGTCGTAGACTTGTGTGATGACAACAGGATTTTGCGCACAGAGGGGGAGATATCTGGGAGCCTGGCTAAGGTTGGAAGTGGAGTAACCAAGCCGTGAGCTGGAGAGAGTGCAGGAATTGGTGCAGCCTGCCCGATTGATGAATCAGGAGGTCTGGAACTAGGTCCAGAGTCAAAGGCTGCTCGAGAAGATAGCGATGCAGGAACAGGAACCATATTTGTTGAGGCCAGTAAGGAGCAATGAGGATCATTTTGGAACCCAAAACGGTAGCCTTCTGAATTAGCTTCGTGATGAGGGGGAAAGGAGGGAATGCATAAAGAAGTCCCTGGGGCCAATCATGGACTAGAGCATCTCTGGGGGAATGCCAGGGAAGTGGAAGGAGAGAGAAGAAATTGCTGTACTTGCTGTTGAAGGGAGTTGCAAAAAGGTCACAGCAGAGTAAATTAGACAAAAAGTAGTGAAATGTGTATCGAGTCACAATAGAGGCACAATAATGACTTAGCGCTTTCATCCACTTTAATTCCAAATGTGAACTTCTTCAGAAAAGACAAGAGCCCTCCCCAGCTCTTGCTTTTTATACACTACAACACAGGAAGTGATGTGAAAAACATTATTCAATTGATTGATTAATTAATTACATTCCATTTCAAAATTCAAACTATCATAACAAGAAATGATGTCGACTATAAACAAATAGTGAAGTCTATAATCCACATTTGAAATCCTAGTTTTTGTTACTAAAATTCTAAACTTGCCCTCATAATAAAACGCTCTAAATAAATTGCTTTTTTTAAAAAAACATTGTATGTGTATGTACTCTAATACAAACTAGTAAAAAAGTGAATAAAATGTACAGTCTAATATAAAAATCACTCTATTGTAAATATTTCATTCTTCTCAATAATTTTAAAATCCGCTTCAACATTTCATTGGCGTTGTATCTATGAATGTATAAATTCATATGTATAAAGAATTAATAAACTCGTATAGTACGTATAATTTAGTCCAAAAAGTGCTTATGTTTGTATGTTGATAAATATATTCACATGGGCAAACTCTCTCACACCCATACACATGACCACAGTGATCTCACTCTCTCATGCCCACCCTCACACTCACAAGTGAACAACATACACACACACACACACACACACACACACACACACACACACACACACACACACAGACAAAAACTCTCACCCTAGCGCACACGCAAGATGCACGTACACCCACATGCGCATACACACTCACATATACACACACACTCTCACATGACACACACAACAAAGGTGTGCACAAACGAGGCACACATGAGGGGACACTCACATGACCACAGTGATCTCACTCTCTCATGCCCACCCTCACACTCACAAGTGAACAACTCACACACACACACACACACACACACACACACACACACACACACACACACACACACACACACACACACACACACACAAGGGGACACATAGGCTCATGAACTCAAATTATCCATACCCTCACACAAAGCTCACAAACTCGTGCCTGTGCACACCCCGCTCATATACAAAGAACACTCACATGCGCACCTATACACATTCAGGTCCACTACTTCTCTGCAAAAATGTTCTCACTCACACTAACGTGCATTCTCACTCTCTCACATACCCACATACTCACACTCCCACACATCAAACAATCGCATACTCATACATACACTCATCCATCCAAATGAGTACCCACAGAACACACCACCTTTGCTTCTACAAACGAAAACTCACTGAATCATATATGTATATACAATCTATATGTGTGTGAATGTATATTGTATTATAGAAACTCAGGGGTGGATGTATCATACTCAAATTCATTTGAAAATTACTTGTTGTTAGTTCATTACAATATTAATAACTAAAACCCACAACTACTTCATCGACCACAACAAGTCCAAAACTTTGTATGAATACAACACTGGTCAAATTACTTCATGTTCTGCTGTACTATCAATCAAAATGTATAAAGATAATTAATTACTTGTACAACAAAAAACATTTTATATTAATGACCTCATTTAGACCTGGTGATTGGTCAGCCCCCAAAATAAGTTGCCAGAGAGCTTCCTTTTGTTCCAACTTGTTGTTAATATCTCCCAAAAATGCACCCTTGTCAACATAATCTAAAATGAAAAATTCAAACTTTTTAAAATCATTACAGACTAGCGCATGTCTTGCTAAAGAATTATTTTTATCCTTATTTTTAATAGCCAAGACATGTTCATATATCCTACGTTTCAATACCCTAGTTGTCTTACCTACATAATAACATTCACACGTCACACACGAAGCTAAATATACTACATGGTCACTATGACAATTAAAATATTTTCGTGCCCAAAAAGTTTTTCTTATATGTCTTAAAGTGACAAACGACGTGTTACTTATATATCTACATTGTCTGCAATCTTTGCAGGCAAAAGTACCTTTTTTGGTACTAACCTCCCTACCCATGTGTTGTGTTGATGGATCCACACTTTCTAAAATCTGTTTAATGTTATTCACAGTTTTATATGTGAATTTAGGTTTAACGCCCAAACAACTTACCAATTCCTTATTTCCTAAAATTATTCTCCAGTTTTTTTCAATGATATTTTTAATATCCCATAGTTCATTTACTATTGGGAGTGGAAATGCAGTGTAGAACTCATTCAAATCCTCCCCATTTTTGTTTGTATTTTTATTTTTCGAAATTCTTGGAGCTTCCACTAAAATGTCAGTAGCAGTCAAAATTGGCTTTGCTACACCTACCCTTAATTTCGTGACTTCCTTCTCTAACTTTTTCACCCAGTTAATGTTATAACCTCTTTGGACAAACATCTTCCTCAAAGTGACTAACTCTTCATAATATACATTGTCTTCTGAGGTCAATCTACTTAACCTTATCATCTGACCCTTTATGACACTTTTTTTCATATGTTGAGGATGAAGACTGTCCTTATGTAAATATTGATTAGTAAAACATGATTTCCTAAAGATCTTGCTTATAATAGTTCCATCAACTGGATCAATTTGTAAGTTGAGATCCAGGAAATTAATTTTTCTGCCAAATCCACCTAACTTGAAATATAAGAAATTTGTTGTGTTGTTCAGGTCATACACCATATTATCAAACTCACATTTTTCACCAATCCATAGAAAAAACAAATCATCTATGTATCTAACATACATTTTGACTTTATCAAAACTTGGATGAATTTTTAAACAATTCTGTTCCCAGTTGGCCATTACTATATTGGCAAAGGCTGGAGCCACTCTAGCCCCCATGGCCACCCCTGATGTTTGTTTGTATAATGATTTATTGAAAACAAAAAAATTATTGTCAAGTACAATTTCCATGAGAGAACAAAGAGTGTTAACTTTCTCTCCACCTATATCTGTATTGTGTGTTAAGTAATCTCTCATATACTCTACCCCTTCCTCCTGATTAATAGATGTATAGAGACTCCTGACATCCAAAGTTGCAAAATTCACATCTTTATATAATGTTTTAACTTTACCCAAAATTTCTAACAAATGCCAAGAGGCACTGTTGTGACTCGATACACATTTCACTACTTTTTGTCTAATTTATTTCGTTGATCGGTTCAGTCCGTTTTTTGAAAAAGGTCACAGCAAGGTTGGCCCCATTTGCGGAAGATTTGGTCCGCAACTAGCTGGTTCAGAGACTACTTATGAGGCATGAGAATTGCTCTGCTCAGTCTGTCTGCTATGACGTTTGACCTCCCAGGGATGTGCGTTGCAATCAGAAACCGTTGGGAGGAGATCTCCCACTGCCAGAGTCTGAGTGCTTCTCGACATAGGTGGTAGGACCTGGTTCTGCCCTGCTTGTTGATGTACCACACTCCGGACATATTGTCCGTTTGAACTGCAATGGCCCCGGGTAGGAAGAGAGTCATGAAGAGCCTGCAACGCTAAGAGCACGGCCCTCATCTCCAAGACATTTATGTGCAGATGATACTCATGAAGTTGCCAGGTGCCTTGGACTGTTCTGCCCTGATAATGCCCCCCCACCCAGTCAGGGAGGCTTCCGTGGTCACTGTAGCCACTGGAGGGGGGAGAACAAATGGTCTGCCGTGGAGCACTGATGTGGAGACCATCCACCATGCAAGATGCTTTTTGCATGCTTGAGTGATCATAATCATATAAGACATGGGAAGTTGCTGGAAGGACCATTGGGTGAAAAGAAGCCACTGGAGAATCCTCATGGAAAATGAGCTAGAGGGACAAGTACAATCGCTGCTGCCATGAGACCTAGAGTTTGAAGGACAAACCTGGCTTGAATCCTTTTGCATGCTAATAAAACCTTGACATGCTGACGGATCACTAACCCTGTCTGGTGGGAGGCTCGCTAACATGTCTTTGGTATTTAAATTTGCGCCTATAAAGGTGATAGATTGACATGGCGACAATGCAGACTTTTCGAAATTTATTGTGATACCTAACCTGGAGCAAGACTCGATAGTGCAGTCTCTGGCTCGCAGAAGGTGATGTCTGGTCGTAGCAGTGAGGAGCCAGTCGTCGAGATATGGAAACACCTGGAATCCTTGCCATCTCAGGTGAGCGGTAACTACTGCCATACATTTGGTAAATACCCTGGGGACTGTGGTGAGACCAAAGGGCGGAGCTCTGAACTGATAATGGCTGGCTCCCAGCCAGAAGCGAAGGAATCTTTGGGAGCATCTGTCCATTTTGATGTGGTAGTACGGATCCTGAAGATCTAACTGTCCTGACCCAGAAAGGGTAAAATGGACTTAAGCGTGACCATCCGGAACTTTGTTCTTTGTACAGACTTGTTTAGTCTGCTGAGATCTGAAATGGGTCTCCAGTCCCCTGTCTTTTTTGGTACCAAAAAGAACCTTGAGTAAATTCCAGATCCTTGTTGGTCTGCTGGGACTTGCTGGATGGCCCTTTTTCTTAGCAGTTTTGAGACTTCTTGCAATGCTTCGTCCCTTAGATTGGGTGAAACGTCTGGAAGGGACTTGTTTGACCTTAAGGGGGTACCAACAAAGGGAATTCTGTAGCCTCCAGATATGACGGCCTGTACCCATTTGTCTTGTGTTATGTCTTGCCAGGCTCTTGGGTACAGCGATAATCTTCCCCCGACTGCCTCCAGAGGTGAGCAGCTGGGCAACCCTTCAGGGATGCTAGAAGGGCTTGTCAGAGAAAGATTCTCTGCTGCCTTCATTTTGCAGACCCCCTCTGCCACGAGGGCGGCATCTGTTATTGTTCCCGCCTCTGCCCTTGGAAGAAAACTCACCATGTGTGTCCAGCAAGGCTCCCTGGGATTTCCGGAACCACATCTTTCCACTCTTCTGACCCTTAGGATATGGTCTGGACAGAGTGGAAAAGTGGACTCCTATGGCAGAGAGAGTCTTGACTTACTGCTCACACCTGGTAAGGGTATCTTTCACCTGTGATCCGAAGAGAGAGGAACCATCAAAAGGGGTGTTGGTGAAAGACGCTTTGAAAGGTTCCACAAAGTTACATAGCTGCATCCAAGCGTGCCTCCTGAGGGCCACGCCTGTGCCTGCGGCTCTACTTGCACCATTGGCTGCATACAAAATGAGCCTCATGAAGGAGTTTACCACTGAATTAAGAGTCGCCAGCTGGGAAGCTGCCTTAGCCTGGGCCCCCTCAGCTGATGGATCTTGGAGGGTATCTCCAAGCTCTTTCAGGAGATCCCACTGAAGACGGGTGAAGTGGCACAGGTAATTCAGGGACCACATGGAAAAGGTCACTGAAGAGAACATCCTCTTCCCATATCTGTCCATCGTCCTGGACTCCTTGTTAGGGGGATGGACAGATGAAGTTTCAGCCAACTCCTTCTTTGTGGCCAAGGACATCCTTGGTCAAGAACTGTTTGTCCTGCGAGGCAGTAATGATCTTGGCAGGTCTTCTAGGGGTCGGTTCCACTGTGTCTGGAGCCGTCCACGCCTTCCAAGCCACCACAGACATCAGTGGGTCGAAAGGCGGAGACACCCAGGAGGCGGAAGGTCAGGATCCAAACGTGTCCAGGAATACCGACTCATCCTCGGAAGGGCTTAGGGTAGTCCAGTTCCCCCTCTGCCTAAGCATCTCAAGGATGTCTGAGAAGGAGACATGTTCAGAGGGGGATCTTGGGGACCCTTCCGACTCCTCTAAGTCGGTATCCGATGTGACAGACTCGGGGGAGTCAACATGCTTCCTCTTGCATTTCCTCTTGTGAGGTGGCTCCTCTGAATGATCAGGGGAGGCCTCGGAAGAGGAGAATACACCCAAAGAGGTGTCCTGGAGCACTAGATCCCCATGCTTGGGGTCGGGAAGAGGGACAGAGGCTGACACAGGCACCTTAGGGGGAGGAGCCGATGGGGTCGATCATGGGACTGACTCAGGGGCCAGTACACTCCTCATCACCTCAAAGGCATCCCTGCCTGGACACAGAGAAGGCTCAGGCTCTGAAAAAACCAGAAGCCCCCCTGCACCGAGAGGGATGGCTCCGAGGCAGATGTGGGAGCCGAGCTCACCTGAGCCGAAGCACCGAGAGGGAGAGCGGGGTCGGACAAGGGTCCGATGCCACTCGCCCCCTCAGAGCCGAGGGAGTCTCAGCACCCAGATCCCTCCAGGGAATGTACCATGAAAGGGATTGGAGCCGATGATGGAACCGAAAGAGAGGGTATTGGCACCGACGGTTCCACGACTCGAACCCCAACGAACTCCGGCTCTGAGCTCATAGGATGAGTCGGAGGAGGAATATCTACAGCTGTGGATGGAGCCAACTCCTGATGAGGAGGGCTGGACAACATTTTGGCTAGGGCCTGCGATTTTAACAGCCTACTGACCACTCTTTCCAAGTCATGGTCCAAAAGTCTAGAGGACCGAGATGAGTGGGATGATCAATGACTATGCTTCAACTGGAGCAGGGGCAACTTCGGAGCCAAACGTATCGACTCCAAAGAAGGAAACCTGGATCTCTTTCGACTCTCAGCTGGCTCAGAAGACCATATCGGAGCCGACTGGGAGGGAGGGACATTGGTTCCAGCCGGAGCCGAGATGGATTGTGTGGCTTCACCCAACAACGGCTCCAAACTGGGAGCCGACGGTTTAGGTGGCCTGGAAGATTTCATGGGCTGAGCCATCGCCGGTGAATCTTGGGGTTTAAGCATACCCCTCAGGATCGATTTATTTTTGTGCTCCTGCAGGACTCTTGGACTGAAGGCATGGGAGATTGAGCAAGAGTCCTGCAGGTGCACAGCGCCCAGACAATAAACACAAGAAGTGTGACCATCTGTCAGAGACATCTTCTGACAGCATGAGTCACAGTTCTTGAATCCGGACGGTTTTGGATCCTTGGACATCCTAGAGGAAAAACCAAGGACAAGAACACACACAGATAGGTTAAAGTAACCAAACAGTAAAACTTAACACACTACAGTTACCACAACCCACTACAAGTACCACTACAACAAAAACGACAGAAAACTATCACTAAACACCAACAGTGATTAATAGAAGAATTTCTTTTCTTTTTTTTTTTTTTTTTTTTTTAAAAAAGTTTTTAAAAAAGATAGAGAGAAAGATTAACCTCTAACTTAAATGGAAAGAACCTTTCTGAGGAAAAGGGAGAGAAGGGGGGAGGGGAAACTCTCTAAGTTAAACGAGTTTCTTGGGGAAAGGTAACGGCTTATCTAAAGAAACAACCAGCTACAATACAAAAGTCTAAACTAAGGACTAATTCTACACTAACAATTACAATTTTAACAACAAAAATACAATAATAATAAAGCTTATATGACCTGAGCCAGTAGAACAACCTCGCAGCAGATGCGGCAAACAAGATCTGGGTATCTAGTGCCAGGCATCATGGGATATAGGGGGCCTCGAGCCAGTAAGCAGCTCTCGAGCTTTTGGAGATGGTCGAGTCGGAGCCGAGGATCAGCTCCGAACCCAACCAGCAAGAATGAAGATGAGATAGACAACTTAACATCAAGTGTTCCAGTCGATGTTAAAGTTTCCTAGTACTATGGTTTCTTGTGGATATTTACTAGCTAACCACTGCAGGATGTCTTCTAGGGAATTGGTATTATTCCCTGGTGTAATATACACACAGACTATATTTATGCCTTTGTTAATTTGGAGCTTGGTAGCGATTATTTCCGCCTTATTGACCTAGGGTGGTTGTCCGGGGGTCTAAGGTAACATTTAGCGTATATTTGAAGAGTACAGCTACCCCCCCTCCCCGGTGGAGCAATCAAGTCTAAGTATATTATACCCAAGTGGTAGTATTTCATTATCTGAGGTTGATGGTTTCAGCCAGATTTCAGTTAGGCATAGAATATCAGGGGAATGGACTTGTAGGAGGGCATGCAGATTGTGTACTTTATTATTTATGCTACGTATATTTAGTAGGCAGATCAGGAGGAAGTTGGGAGGGGCCTTATTATTTGATAGTGATATAACTGGGTTAGTTGTAGTGGAAGTGCCAGTATCTAAGGTGGCACGGCCAGGGCTTGGATGAACATCTCCATCCATTGCTAAGTTATTGCGTATAATTGCTATAACTTTCAGGATTTTGTTTATAGATTTTTGATAGAATTTAGATTTTGAGCTGATATATCTGGGTCTAATAGGCAGATAGTGTTTTGTGGTTAAGGAGTTGGTAATAGTTGTAACTAGTGGGTAGCCTGTGTTATTAGATACATCAGGACTAGTTTGAGATTTTGGGTGGAGAAATCATAGGTAGGACTGATTTTCATAAATGGAGAGGAAATATGGAAATAGCATGAGGGATAGCAGAGAAAGTAGTAACATTGCTTTGTATGGTATCATGGTTGGAGGCTATACTGGTGTTATAGGCCTAGGACCCTCATGATCTTGAGGTTGGATATTTGCTACTGGGGGAGGGGTAGGGGCTTAACCTCATGCAAGAAACCTACAAGTAAGTAATTAATAATCCTGCTTAGGTTTAACAGGATAGGTTCTGAATGAATAAAAGTACTGTATAAATTGTAAGTTAGGGGGCTTCATTTAACTTTGTTTTACTTACAATTTTTTGATTTAATTTTGGGAAAATCTCTTTAATTTTCTTCCAATTTTGTAGATAAAATATAGGGGGAGTGGGAATAGTGCTATAGACCCAGGTCAGCAAATGTAAAATGCATAGATAGTTTCAGATGAATAATAACTTTAGCAGGGCTTTTAGCCGGTGGGCAGCTTAGAACAGGTTTTCTGAGTAATTCAGTAGGGCAACATCCTTCTGCTGTAAGCCTTGTAGGACTGCTTGTTTAGGGGGATGGCTCCTGGTGGGAAAGATAGTTTAAATTTAATTAGTACAGGTATAGGGCTCAAACAGTAACACTATGTGCAAGGAAGCAAAGCAATTACATCCACAATACAACTGTTTTCCCTGTATTACTCCGTTTAGATATAAAATATCGGCTTTCCTGATGTACCTACTGTATTACATAACAGTTGCAGGTACTACAGTCCTTATTTATATTTAAGCAGGAGAGCCTATAGTCTGTTAATTTTAATGTGTGTTTTTACTGTTACAAGTTAATGAAGTCCCTCCGAGCAACAAGCCTCACAATCAGTATGCTGTAGCTTCTAAAATACACAGACCACAGCTTTATAAAGATATACAAAATCAAATAGCACTTACTAATACCACAGGCTGTACCATGAGTCTTAGCATGACTAACCTTTCTTTTTGGTTTACTTTAGCCTGTCTGTGTAGCTATCAACTTAGAACTTAAGTTCTTATTAGGAAGCAAAACATTCAATATTTGAAGATGTACATAGTTTTGTGCATTATTAAGTTAATAGGAGTTAGGAGGGTTTTTTTTGGGAGTGTTTGTTTTGTTTGAGGGCTTTCAAAAAAAAGTCATGTAAGATGTGGCATAGGTGAAAATGGATATAACAAGAAACAACTGTATAAAAGATCAACCTGCCGAACAGTATATACATGTAACATAAAATTTGGAACTAGACATTTAACATAAAAGCATGCTTTTTGCTTTGTCTTTCAATCTGAATGGTCTTACAGATAAATATAAAAAATAAAGAGTATGAACTATATTAAAAATGCAGAGTGCAAACAGCTATGCTACAGGAGACACACCTGGAAAGAACTGAACATGTGAATTTGATAAAGAAAGGTTTTCAGGATGGTTATTCAGCGGAATATCAGGGGCAAAGGAAAAGAGGAGTATTTATATTAACTGCAAGAGGAGCTCCAATAGTGATAGAAGAGGGGAAAAAGATAATGGAAGATACATAGTATTAAGGGGGTTTACATCATTTCATTGAAAACTCATTTCATCGAAGCTTAATTCATTGACACATATTCACTGAACGCTCACTTCACTGAAAACCCAATTCACTGAAAGCTCACTTCACTGAACAACCATTTCACTGAAACTCATTTCATTGAAAGGTATATATGGCCTTTTCCCCACTGTTGTGCGATCCTGGAGTTAGTATATAAAGTAAGGGGTGGGGGGCGTAGCCCCCCCACATATACTAAATAATGTAAAGCATATAGATGGATACTTACAAGTATAATAAATAAATTCTTCCAGAAGACAACATATAACTAATTTATGTGGGGGGCTTCCCCCCCCCCCACCCCCCTTAATTTATATACTAACTCCAGGATCGCACAACAGTGGGGAAAAGGCCATATATACCTTTCAACTAAATGTGTTTCAGTGAAATGGGTCTGTCAATGAATTAAGCTTCAATTAAATGAGTAACAAAACACAGTTCACCTGCTGAGAAGTCCAATCCTTTAATGTAAAATACAATTCATATGAGCGCTTTCGTCTGCATAAAACAAACTTCATCAGATAAAGTCCCACTATAACTGACATAATTTATAAAAAATGTTTAACCAATGAAATCTTCACATTAATAAAACAATTAATCAATAAAATTCTAAAGATACTGAACATTCAACATTTAAAGAAACAAGAACATGTTGGTGGTTGTTTGTATGTATACACACACTTCTAACAGATTAAAAAATAATGCATAATGAAAAATTTTTTGTTAAAAATATAAATAAACAAAGGAATAGTCTACAACATTATTTCATGGGTAAGTTGATGTAAAATGTATGGTTACATCTGATGTGTTGAAAATATATTTATGCCATTTTCAAAGTATATTTGCCTTTCCTGTTAAGATGGCTTTGATGTTTATATACTCATTTAAACCTGGAGAAATATTGGATTTTAATCTTAACTGCCATCTAACTTCCTTCTGCAGTAAAATATTTTTGTTATCTCCTCCTCTGATTTCCAAATTGACCGTATCTATGATACCAAATTTGAAAGAAGGGACGGGTTGGCACATGGTGGTGTGTTTGTATAAAGCACTGGTCTCTTTTTTATTTTTTATGTCGTTCTTATGTTAACAGTGGCGCTCCGACGATGCAGGACACCCTTCTACCTCCAGTTCACTCTGATTCAGGGGATATTCGAAGGTTTTTACGAGCCAACAACCCTAAAGGTACTGTTTCGAATTGCTTTAAAGACTGTGAAACCACCGGTTCAGCCTCTCATGCCTCACGGGCTGTTCCAGGGACTGATTCCGGTTGCAGAACCTTATTTAAGGGTTTTATAGACAAAAAGTTTGTTTTTTCTACTACCGACAATCAAGGGAATGTTAATGTTGCATCTAAAATTCCCGATCAAGATGGGAATAACGTTTTCAGTTTGAAAGACTGCATTTTTAAATTTGAAAAGCTGCTTTACAAATACAAATGTTTGGAAATTGAAACAATTATTTGCATACATGTTTAAATAATAAGATAGTCCCTCAGGGACTCCGTTTTCATAAATACCCTTTTGGTATTACATATACAGAAAATATTATTAAAGAATTTCATAGTTTTTTTGACGAATGTGGATTTTCACTAATTTTAAAACTTATTAAATATAATGAAGTACATTTAAAAACTTTATTGGTAGAAATTAATAAATTACATCATTCCATCACCAATGATTTGTTGTTTGAACAATATTATGAGTTTTTTGAAAGAATTTTAGAGAGAACCAAAGGGAAGGTTGAAAAGGTTTTTGAAAGAAAACAAAAGAAATATTTTAGGGACAAGGGGCAGTATGAAACTGGTAAAAGTTACCCATCACCTAACTTTACTTTTGCAACTGCCCTTTCTAGACCTAGGGAGGGACATAATAGGAGAAATTTGATCACACCAACTCACTATAAACAGAATACAAAAAGTGTCAGGATTTCCTCTGACGAACCGCATCACCATAGGGACCCACCGGTTGTGTACACTGGTTCTTTTGATGAATTGGACTCTTTTCAAGAGTCCAACGAAGTTTTTTTAGGACCCAGAAGGTCGGAACGCTTAGCCCACAAAAATCAAAATGTAATCAACACGAATTCCTTTTCAAAAAACCAGGATTGGAATTACAGGGGACACAGGGGGAACAGGGAGGGTCAGATGCCATAATTACACACGACAATGGTATTGTGTCTGAATATTGTGGATATAAAATATACAACTATTCTGATTTGACATTAGAAAAACTCATTTCCACCTGTTTTCCAAAGGCTTCAAGTTTATAAAGAGTTTTAAAGGAGACTTGTCACAGATTTTAATTGATTTAAAATTGTTCCTTAGAAAATTAAATCTTAAAATTCTTTATAACAAAGGAGTTGCGAACCAACATACAGGGACAGTGCCAACCAAACCTCTATTAGAAGGAGTGTTTATAACCCTCCACTTCACCCTTTGCTCCATACTTTTGAGAATATTGTCACAAAAGAAATATATGAAACATATAGTAAAAATACCGAAGGGTTTTGGCAGAATCACAATTTAAAAGCAGAAGAAGCCACCCTTCTGAAGAATTTAACACAAAATAAACAACTACGCTTCATGGAACCAGACAAAGGGGAGGTTTGGTAATTTTAAGCAAAACGATTATACAAAAGCCATAAGTACCATTTTGACACAAGAAAAACCTATTGTTTGGTATGTCCCTCAATGAAATTACTACTGCCTACAACAGAATTGACTCCCTTTTAGAGGAGTATTTGGTGGAACAACGAATTAACCAGACGACCTTTCATTTTCTCCGACAAACCCACCCACTGATTCCTGGTTTTTTCGATACCAAAACACACAAAACATCATGGAACCACCTTTTAGACCAATTGTCTCTGCCCGTGGATCTAAAACCCATCCCTTGGCAATATTTATTGATCAGAATTTCAAACATATTGCAAAAAAACATAAACATCTTATAAAAGACTCCTGGGACTTTTGGGCAAAATGCACCAAGGGTTATGGTCCAAGGATAGTCTCCTCATTACCATCGATGTGAAAGATTTATTTACCTGTATCCCTAGGAAAGAGGGCTTTGAATTTTTGAAACCAGTATTCATAAACATTCTGAATTAACACCAGACAGAAAATCTTTATTGTTGGAACTAATGGAAATAGTTTTAGACAATAACTTTATAAACTTCAAGGGTTTTTACAAACAAACCAGTGGAGTGGCAATGGGGCAGCTTGCCCCCATTTATGCCAACCTGGTACTCCTGGAATGGGAGACCTTACACATTTTTGAGAGTGCTTTTTCTGCTAAAATCACAGCTTATTACAGATTTTTGGATGACATTTTTGTGATTTGGGAGGGGACACCAGTTGAGTTGGAAGAATTTATTTTACACATCAACCAAACCACCTCCTGGTTGTCTTTTACTCACCAAGTTAGTGCAGAATGTATCAATTATCTAGACATTACACTATCCAAAACCTTGAATGGTTTTAAATCTCGGGTGTATAGAAAACCAACTTGGTGTAACAGCTACCTCCACTTTGACAGCCAACATCCTTTTTTCCAGAAAAAGTATTATAAAAGGGCAGGCTGTCAGAGTGGCTAGGATGACATCCCACATAGAAGATCTCCAACCAGAATTCATTAAACTGGGTAAAATGTTTGGAGAAAGAGGGTATCCTGAGGTTTTGGTAGAAAACATTTTGACGGAAGTATATAACGGTGGGGACCCGTTTCAAACCTTTACTTGGGCACCCCATTGAGAATATAGAAACATCAGAAGATAGACCCCATGAATTTTCAAGTTCTTGTTCTATTCAACACAACAACTTTTCTCCTATTTTTAAAAAATCTTACAAGATAATTGGTCTATTTTAAAACTAACCCTGAAATTATTGAAGTTATAGGGAATCAACCTGCATTTATTCATCGGGTGGGCAATAATTTTAAAAGAACCTTGGAAGGAAGAGATTATTCTTACAAGAACTCTAGGGGTACCCACCCCTGTGGTAGATGTACCCAATGTTCCTCTATCAACACCTCCAATAGTATTGTTTTAAAAAATGGGTTGAATAATGGAGGTTAAATTCTGTAGGGGTAACTGTTATTCTTCCATGGTGGTGTATTTGGCAACCTGTTGTTATTGCCCATGTTATTACGTGGGCAAACTGAACGCCATTTAAAAGAAAGGATTTACGAACATAAGAACGACATAAAAATAAAAAAGAGACCAGTGCTTTATACAAACACACCACCATGTGCCAACCCGTCCCTTCTTTCAAATTTGGTATCATAGATACGGTCAATTTGGAAATCAGAGGAGGAGATAACAAAAATATTTTACTGCAGAAGGAAGTTAGATGGCAGTTAAGATTAAAATCCAATATTTCTCCAGGTTTAAATGAGTATATAAACATCAAAGCCATCTTAACAGGAAAGGCAAATATACTTTGAAAATGGCATAAATATATTTTCAACACATCAGATGTAACCATACATTTTACATCAACTTACCCATGAAATAATGTTGTAGACTATTCCTTTGTTTATTTATATTTTTAACAAAAATTTTTTCATTATGCATTATTTTTTAATCTGTTAGAAGTGTGTGTATACATACAAACAACCACCAACATGTTCTTGTTTCTTTAAATGTTGAATGTTCAGTATCTTTAGAATTTTATTGATTAATTGTTTTATTAATGTGAAGATTTCATTGGTTAAACATTTTTTATAAATTATGTCAGTTATAGTGGGACTTTATCTGATGAAGTTTGTTTTATGCAGACGAAAGCGCTCATATGAATTGTATTTTACATTAAAGGATTGGACTTCTCAGCAGGTGAACTGTGTTTTGTTACCAGTTTATTCTACTTCAATTAAATGAGTTTTCAATGAAATTATACAGACCCTATTAAGGGGCTACTGGCTAGAGAGGAGGAATACACTGGCATGTATTTACATCTCCCCTAAAACTGCTACAATGGAGCTTAAGAAAATTCTGGGAGAAATAATCAGCTTTCAGCAAGGAATATTACAGGTGGACACTGGAATTTGGTTTGCAACAGTGAAGATGTGTCTGGGGAGCCTAGAAGGGGAAAATACAACAAAGAAGGGAAGATTTTTGAAGAAAGTTATGAAAATGTTTGTCATGGAGGATGTGAATTCAGTACTGGGAGTTTGGAGTGAGTTTGCATATTACTCACCAAGATACAAAAACTGGGCTAGGGTAGATATAATTTTTATCTCACAGGTATATGTGCATTTATTTGAATGTCTTGAAATGCACCCAATAACTATTTCAGATCATGCGCCAATAATAACTTCTATAAAAACACACGGTAATGAAATAAAAATGAGAGACTGGAGCTTTCCCACATATCAGTTGAAAAGAGAGAAATTTAAGGAATGGGTTTTGGAATTAATTCAGGAGCTACTACAGAAGATACAATTTTCTTCTGAAAACAGCTAAGGAGTGGGATAAAATTGAAGTGGAGTTTAAAACCAGGGTGGAAATAAAAGAATGGGAAATATGGTTAGATAGTAACAAGAATTACTTACAGAGGAAATGTTAAAGTACTGCAAAATAGGGAGAATCTCTCAGAACAAGAAAAGGAGCAAATGCAGAATGCGAAACAGAAAATAAGGGATTAACTTGATAATATGCATGTGTTTAGAAAGATTTGCTGTTAAGGAACTGTTTTTTGATAATAATTCTAGAGCACAAAACTTTAGCACAACAACCCAAGCAACAGAAAGTGGAAAGGGCTGTCACCAGACTTAGGGAGCCTATAACAAGGAATGTGACACCAGGGACATACTGCCAGTTAAGCTATGTAGAATTTTGTAAATAATTATATGTCGCTTGAAAATATTAATATGATTTATATAGAAATGTGACACTGCCAGCACAGCTGTGTGGAATTTTGTAAATCATATATTTGTGAATATTAATATGATTCATATGCTTCTCTTACAAATGTAAGAGAACTATATGTTATGTATATATTAAACTACTGGTGCGGAAGTGTGAGTTGAACTGTATGTTATGTACTGAGCTTCAAGAATGTAACCACAGAGTACCCTACTGGAAAAGAACAGAAATGTATATAAACTATGTACCTGTGCAAATATATGTTTTAATGGTAGAAGCTGGAAGATATAGAATTAACTTGCAAAACTTCAAGACAATAAGTTGAAAAGTAAAGTGTTTTATGATGTGCTATAGGAGGTTAGTCAATGCATTAAGAAGACAACATTTTTCTCAAGGTCCCATTTTTCAGAATGTTGTCTCTTCAGACTTTGTTTTTCTCTTCTTCTCCACAAGGCCTTTTTGGTCTCGCTAGACTTCAATGATGCCTAACTTCACATCCCTATTCATCCTCTGTTCAAGAAATGTTTACTTTTATCTGTTTCTTCCACTCACTTTCAGTTCTCTTCTTTGCCCTTTGGTCTTTCTACTGCCCCAAGGGCATTCATCAAATGCCTCACTCCTGTCATTGCCTTTTGCAGGCTTCAAGGGATACAGATTTTCCCTTACTTAGATGACTTACTTTTTCAGGCACCTTCTCCCAGCAGTCTTCTACAAGACCTTCACTTTACCACTTGTCTGTAACAAAGTCTCAGGTTCACTATCAATCTCAAGAGATCATTAAGTATGCCCTCCAGGATCATATTTTTCTCATTTGCAAGATTCAGACCATTCCCATGTTGGTGATCCTTCCTGCTCCCAAGCTTTCATCTCTTGACAACTTTCTTCCAGTCTCTTCTTTCTCTGTCCTCTCTCATGGCCAGGGGATTTCTCAGGATTCTAGGTTTTATGGCCTCCACCATTCCCATGCTTCCTCTTGCCAGCCTCCATATGAGGAAGCTTCAATGATACCTAAAATCAGTGTGGCTTCAACACCATCACCTCCCCCCAAGACATCCCTGCTCCTCTGTTTCCTTGTCTCAAGCTAGAATTCCAGTGGGATTCAGCAAATTTCTCTAAATCTGGAGCTGCCCTTTCATGTTACAGTTTCTTCCCATGAACTGTTCAGAGATACCACACACCTGGGATGGGGTTCTTCTTGTGGGCCTCGGAAATTTCAAGGTCTCTGGCCTCTTCAGAGATCAGGCTATATCAATGTAAAAGAGAGATGAGGGCCCTGCTTCTGGCTTTTCAGGCCTTTCATTCCTTTTTCTCCCTGTCCCCCTGAAAATCATCATGGATAATGCCACACTGACATGGTATATCAAGTGTACAAGGTCTTATCTCCTCTGCAGGCTAGCTATTCAGGCCTGGGATATGGCTATCAGTTATCAAGTGACTGTTCAGGCAGTTTACCTTCCTTCAGAGTACAATCTAGTGGCAGTCTCTCTGAGCAGATCCAGAACACAGGCTCATGAATGGATGCTTCCCAGAGACGTGTTTCTGGACATAGTCCTTTGGTGGGGTATTCCTCAGGTAGATCTTCTGCCTCCCGTCTGAAAAGACAACGTCCTCTATTCTGTATGAGAGTACCAAGTGCATTGGCTTGGAAAGTAGAAACCCTGTCCTTTCCTTAAAAGTGAATGTTTTTGTATGCCTTTCCTCCCTTTCCTCTTCTGACAAGAGTTCTGCACAAGATAAAGCAAGAATCACTCAAAATCTTACTGATGGCTCCCTTCTGGCCCAGACAGCACTGGTTCTTCCTTCTTTTTCATCTAGCCAGGAGGAATCACCACAACTTTCCTCACAGGGTGGATATTTTCAGAAAGGGCAAGGGCTCCCTTTTCCACCCTTACCTGTCCACTCTATGACATTGTGGGTGATAGGAATCTGATCCCCCTTGAGCATCTCTTTTCTGAGGACTTGCTTTTGGTTCATCAGGAGACCAAGAAACCCACTACCAGAAAATCATATCTGTCTAGGTGGAAAATATTTTTTGGTTGGTGCCTCTCTTGCCATCAGGATCCCTTCTCAGCTGGGGTTTTTCTGGTTCTCTCTTATTTGTGTGATCTGCTCCATGCTGGTTTGCATATTCTTCAGTTAAAGCTCACCTGTCAGCTCTCTCTGCTTGCTGCCCTTAAACTATCATTTGGCCTTCCGGGTTTGAGGTCAAAAAACTTTCTGAAAGGTGTCCTTCATATCAGGCTACTAAGAAAGCCTAGTCTTCTTTATTGAAACCTCAGTTTTGTTCTTGAAAAACTGACTACGCCTCCTTTTGAATCTGCTAGTTCAGCTTCTTTGCAGCTTTGTACTTGGAAGACGGTTCTTCTGTTGGCTCTTACTTTGGCCAAGAGAGTACCTGAGCTTCAGGCTCTTATGGCCATTCGTCCTGTTTTAATTTTTCACGGAGGCAAGGGTATCTTTGTCCTAAACCTTCTTTTATGCCAGAAGTGGTTAATGAGTTATCCATTAATCAAGTCTATTCAACTTTCACCCTATTTTCCTTCTCAGCAGTCTGCCAATGAAACGTTTCTCCACACCTTGGCCCTACATAGACAGCTCAGGTATTATTAGAATAAAAAAGAAGTTATATACTCACCATAATGTTCCACCTGAGTAGTTACTTCATTTGTCTTCACCCTGTGGGTTACGGATCCGTAAAGGATCCAACTTGGCTACATATCCAGCATCTGATCTGAGCTCAAAGCTCCTCCCTTACCCAAAATGCCCCCTGACTCCTTCCACCCTTCAGATCAAGTTTGCTATACAATCCCTTAGTCATACCCAACCCAAGAAGACCTTGCCACTACTGGCAACTCAAACTTCCTTAGCCAAAGCATGACAAAGGGCATCCCTAAGGTGTCCAACGTCCATGTATATATAGCCAACACAGTTCTGACAAGGTTGGGGGAAAGAGGGGGGGGGTGAAGACAAATTAAGTACAACTACTCAGATGGAATATTATGGTGAGTACATGACTTCTTTATCTGAAGTAGCTGACATAATTTGCTCTTCAACCTGTGGGACAGAGTCCCCAGCTACTATACACCTGGGAGGCCCTCAAGGAAGGATATTCTAGAGCACGGTGGAGCCAAAGGATGCCCTGTTCTTGGATACAATGTCCAATTTATAATGTGATGAGAACCAAGTAGATGCAGAACAGATATCATCCAACAACACTCTGGACCAAAAGACCACTGAAGTAGCCACAGATCTGGCAGAATGTGCTTTTACCTGACCTGGTGGGAAAATTCCCCTGACAGAATATGCTCAGAAAATACAATGGGAAATCCACCGGGTAACAGTAACTTTGGAAATTGGTTTCCCTACAAAGGGTTTTGAGTAAGAAATGAAAAGTTGGTCAGATTTATGAAAGGCTTTTTTCCTGTGCAAACAGAATCATAATTGTCTATGCAGATCCAACAAATGTAATTTATATTCTCCCTTATTTCGAAATTTTGGAAAGAAGACTGGGAGATTGAACATCTGATTAAAATTGGCTTTTGATGCTACCCTGGGAAGAAAAGATGGGTTAGTATGCAAAGACACTCTATCCTTATGAAAAATCATATAAGTGGCCTTGACTGACAGTGCATGAAGTTCTGACACTCTCCTGTCTGAAGTAATTGCAACTAAAATGGCAGTCTTCCAAGACAAAAACTGCAAATCTACCCATGCTACAGGTTCAAAGGGGGGGGGGTGAGACTAAAGCCTGAAGCACTAATGTAAGGTCCCAGAGAAGAGTAGAATCCTTCACCGGGGGTCGCAGAAGAAAGGTACCCTTAAGGAAGGTCTTGCAAAGTTTATAAAAAGCCAATGAAGTAATATTTCCCCAATATGAAAATTAAAAACTGCAGCCAGTTGGACTTTAACTGTGGAAGAACTGGCACCTTGTTGAAAAATCCCCAAAAGAAATTCCAACACTACAGAAACTGGAGCAGTAAAGGGATCCAATGCATGCTGCGAAGCCCATACAGAAAAACATTCCACTTGCTACGGTATACCCCTCCTGGTGGAAGACTTATGAGCCGCCACCAGAATGCCTTTAGTGGGAGAAGATAAACCAGGAGTCCTAATAATCATGAGAACTGGATCAGCCAAGCTACGAGCTTCAGACTGTCCAGGTCTGGATGGGAAATACCTGAGGGGTGGGAGGATGGCATAATGGTTAAGGTGTTTACCTTGCAGTCACAAGGTGCAGGGTTTGATTCTCACATGGGGTAATTGGCTAGGCATATAATGGCCCACAAGGGCAGTTAGCCTAGTACTAATCTATGAAACTATGAATTTATGAGACATGAGAAATGAGATCAGGAACTGGATCCAACATCCATGGTGGAGCTACTACGTGACACCATAGAGAGGGAAACTAGACTTGGCAAGTCCAGAAAGGGGCAATGAGGATCACGAAGCTCCCCAACCTGCGAGCTTTCTGAAGAAATTCTGGTATCAAGGGCAGAGGAGGATAAGCATACATAAGACTGGGAGACCAAGCATGAGTCAGAGTGCCTCTGGGGGCTTCCCCTGAGGGGGTTTCAGAGCAAAGAACTCACTGCATTTCTAGTTGTAAGGACATGCAAATAGATTACAGCAAGGCTGACCCCACATTTGAAAGATCTGTTCCGCCACTGAAGGATTCAAAGACCACTCGTAAGGCATCAGGATTGATATGCTGAGCCTGTCTGCTAGAATGTTGGACTGTTCCAGAATGTGCGTTGCCATCAGAAAATGGCTGGTAGAATCGCCCCTCCCCCCCGAGGGGGTTTCAGAGCAAATAACTCACTGCATTTCTAGTTGTAAGGACATGCAAATAGATTACAGCAAGGCTGACCCCACATTTGAAAGATCTGTTCCGCCACTGAAGGATTCAAAGACCACTCGTAAGGCATCAGGATTGATATGCTGAGCCTGTCTGCTAGAATGTTGGACTGTTCCGGAATGTGCGTTGCCATCAGAAAATGGCTGGTAGAATCGCCCCCCCCCATACACACACACTCATGGCTTTACGACAAAAGGGATAAGATCTGGTTCCCCCCTGTTTGTTGATGTGCCAGACCACCAACATGTTGTCTGTCTGGATAGCAACTGTCCCTAGGGGAAGATTGGGCATGAAAAGCCTGTAACGTAAGAAGCACCGCCCTCATCTCCAGAATGTTGATATATGCAAACTGGTCTTGGACAGGGACCACATGCCTTGAACTGTCCCTCCCGAGCAGTGCCCCCACCCTAGCTGGGAGGCATCTGTAGTCACCGTGGCCTTGGGGATCGACAGGAGAAAGGGACATCCCCGGGCTAGGTCCAGGGAATAAATCCACCACCGAAGAGAGTCCCTGTACACTTGGAAGATTTGAACAAGGTGAGACAATGGTATCTCTAACAAGGACCGCTGAACTGCAAGAGTCCACTGAAGAATCTGCATGCGAAGGCACGGTAAGGGTAGCAGGTTGATAGTGGCTGCCATAGACCCCAACACCTGCAGTACCGCTTCTGCTGTCAGAGATGGAACTTGTAGGACCTAAAGAACATGCAGCTTCAAGGTGTGTATCCTGTCTGGAGTAAGGAAAACTTTTGTCTGGATAGTGTCTAATCGAGCCCCAATGAAGTCTAAGGTCTGAACTGGGATCAGCGATGACTTGCTGAAACTGATGATAATGCCCAATCTCTGTTCTTTTAGAAGGAAGTAATCTGTGGCTTGACAAAGTTGATGCCTGGAAGGGACAGCGAGGAGCCAATCGTCCAGGTAAGGGATACCCTGAATTCTTAGGTGAGCCACTACTACTGCCATCAGGGGCTGTGGGGAGACCAAAGGGGAGGGCTCTGAACTGATAATTATTGGCTCCTAGCAGGAAGTGGAGGAACCTCCAAGAGTGCCTATTCATCTTGATATCCTGGAGGTCGATCGAGCACATCCAGTTGTTCACCTGAGGAAGGGCAGGATGGACTGAAGTGTGACCATCTGGACTTTTGCCTTGGCCACTGCCAGGTTCAAGGTGGATAGATCCAAAATGGGTCTCAGGTCCTCCATTTTCTTTGGCACTAAAAAGAACCTGAAATAAATGCCTGATCCCAAGTGGCTGAGGGGGTCAGGTTGGACGACTCATTTTCTTAGAAGCTTTTCTATTTTTAGTGTTGCTTTCTCCCACTGTTTGGGTGGAATGTCTGGGAGGTGTTTCTGTGGTAGGGGTGGTTCGAGGAACTGTAATGAACAGCCTCTGGATATGATCTGCAACAACTTGCGATCTAGGCAGCCCTTCAGGGCTGCTGTGCGGGTCTGATCGAGAACCGTTCTTGAGACCCGTAATTTCTTGAACCCCCTCTGTGTCTAGGGTGACGTCTATCATAACCCCCTCTGCCTCTAGGGGGAAGGTGAGTCCGATGTGTCTCAGGAAAATGGCTGAGACTTCCAGAACCACATCTTCTTTGCCCCTTGCTGATTCCTAGAAAAGGATCTTTGAGGGGAGGAAAAGTGGATCCCGATGGCAGACACTTTCTTCCCGTCATTTTCACTCTGGACTAAAATCTCTCGTACAGACTTCGAAATCAGGGAGGAACCATGGTATGGGGTATTGGTGAACGACGCCTTAAAGGGTTCTGAGAATTGACAGAACTGGAACCAGGCGTGTCACCTGATGACAACTTCTGTACCAGCTGCCCTAGCGGCTCCTTTGGTAGCATGGGAAAAGAGACGCATGGAGGTGCTATCGACTGACTTCAAAGTGGCCATACGAGCGGAAAACATCTTCTTGTCCCCCGCCGACATGGACTCAGGGGTCAACTCAGTGATCTCCTTTACTAGGTCTCGCTGCAGCCGAATCACTTGACATGTAATTCAGCACTCTTACTGAGAAGATCGCTGAAGCATACACCCGCTTCCTGAATCGATCCAATCCCCATGACTCTCAGTCAGGAGGATGGACCACACAGCTCTCCTGAGCGAGCTCTTTCTTAGTGGCAGCTGCCACCACCATAGCATCAACTGGGGACTCTCTGTTGCAGTACGTTCTATCCGAAGGGGGGCTAAGAACTTTGTCCAGGCACCTTGAGATGGGCTCCACTGTGTCTGGTTCCTATAATGCCATAGATGTTATGAGATCCACTAAAGGATCAGTGGGACGAGACACCCAGGCAGTAGATGTGCCTGTGCTAAATGTCACGAACACCACCTATTCGTTCGAGGTAGGTTTTTGGGCAGACCCTCCCATCTGGCAAAGGAGTTCCATGATGTCTCCGAAGGAGACATCATCGGGGGGAACCTTCCCCTTCCTCCAAATCGGTGTCTTCAGTGAGTGACTCTGGCAGGGAAGCATCTCCTTTGCATATATATTTGCGAGGGATCTCCTCAGTGGGAATCTCTGGGGGTGGACGTGCCAACAGCCTGCTGCTCCCAAACGGGGATTCCTGAGGCAAAACGGTGGCAGGCTGTCCCTGAGATGGCAGGATGGCCGGCGCCATACTCAAACCAGAGGGAGTTGAGGTGGAATCCGAGGACGATATGGTCCAGGGTCTCGATGAAATCGAGAGAACCTTCTCCACCACATCAAAGGCTGAAGGAGAATGGACATCCTGAGAAAGGCCAGTAGGAGCCCTTCCCTTCTGACCCAATGGGGGGGGGGGAGTCAGAGACAAGACTCCAGGCACTGAGACACTGAGGGGAAGACTGCACTCTGACACACTCGGAGCTGACAACAACCCCTCAGATCTGATGCCAATGCTACAGCTCCGAGAGCTTGTCAGATCTGACCGGGTTGGATCAAACACGCTCAAGGCAATGGCCGGCATTGAGATACAAAGTACCGTCAGCGCCGACCCCTTGACCTCGAGGGTCCTCAGATCCAGGGGCTCTGAAACTGAAGGGCGAATTGGAGAAGGAGTATTCAGGGCAAAGAATGACTGCGAGCTCCTTGTTCCATAGGGAGACGGGGCGGGCAAGACTCCCATCTTGATTTTGGTGTGGATAACCTTCTGCATCATCCTGCCCATCTCTTCATTAAGGCTTCGGGTGGAGCGGGAGGAGGAGGTTACTGACACCAGCCTGGAGTAACAGGGAGGGGAAGCCCACACAGGAGACCAGATCCGGGACTCCTCCAGCTCAAGGGAAAACCTGGGAAAGAGGAGCCAGGGAAATCCTGGTCTGGTAGCTAGATTTTGGAGGTGGCACGGCAATCTGCAGACCGCTTTCTTGGCCTGTCCTTTTTTTACTTCTCCCCTTCCCCGGGCCTCTTGGCAGAAGTTTGAGTACCACAGGCCAGGGAAATGGTAGAAGCTAAGGCTGAACTAGAAGCTGGGGTCGCAGGGGCTACCGTCCCTGAAGAGGGAAGTAGGCCCTTCAGGATGAGCTTAACCCTCCTGTTCTTCAGTGCCCAGGGGTTAAACCTGGCACAGATAGAACAGGAGGTTTGTAAATGGTCCACCCCGGGCGCACCAAGCACAGAGTGTGGCCACTGACTGGCGTTTATGGACACACACTGTGCACTTTCTGGAACTTGGCTTTGAGGTATCTGCCATATATTCCCAAGACAGGCCCAGAACACTCACCACAAAAACATACACATACTTTATAGGAAAGATCAGAAAAGAAGGAGAAGATTTTTTTAGTTTGCTTTTGCCGACAACCTACGTGGAGGTAGAAAGTAGACATAGAAAATAGATCAAAAGACAGAGAAAAAGCCCAAGAAACACTCACTCACACAAAAAATTCACTAAGAGCTCAGACCACAATGCTTACTTTTCAGCGGCAAACGAGATCTGAAGGGAGGAAGGAGACAGAGGGCATTATGGGTAAGGGAAGGAGCTTTCAGGTTGGATCAGATGCTGCATATGTGGCCGAGTCGTATCCATTATGCATCCGTAACCCACAGGTTGAAGATCAAATGTAGTCAACTACTTCAGATCAAAGGTTATTCACAAATCTTAGCAACATTTTGATTCTTTTCATCCCAGGACTTTAGGTTTACCTGTTTCCAAGCAAATCATCTCCTCTTGGATATCTATGGCCATTTCTTTTCATTACTTTCATGGGAAATATCTTTATCTGTAAAGGTACATTCTACTAGGGTGGCTGCCTCTTCGGGTCCCTTTTTCAAGGGTATGGACACCAATTTCATCCTTGAATCTGCTACTTGGTCTTATGTTCATACTTTTACTAAGCATTACACATTTGATATTATTTCCAAGGCCAGGGCAGGTTTTGCCATGTCTATTCTGATGGGTCTGTATAGGGCTCTTGTGTACCTTCCTCCTCCCAGTCTTCTTCTTAGCTCTTGTACTGCAACTTATACCGCAACAGTGAAAAGAAGGACATCTACTGTTAGGTAAGGTTTCACACAACTGTACTTAACAACTCTGCTTCAGTCTTGAGTTCCAGGTCTCTTTCCTTGAAAATGTATGCATGTTTATACAAATATTTTGCTAGGAAGGGCAGAACAGATATGTCAGTTGTTCTGGAGTTCCCATAAGTACTTGCATGAAATAACATACTATAACTTACAGTTAAAGTGAAGCTGCATTGTTAATGATACTGGCACATACTGGTAAACATACACATAGTGCTTGCTCTGCTTCTGAAACACAACTTATAAGTCAAGAAAAGGTATAGCAAAAATTGATGGGATTAACTAATGACTGAGACCACAAGAACAACAATGGAAACTGACTCTTGCAACAGATAGTGTCACCATACTGCTGAAGAACTAACCACATGTGTCAGCAGTTAGAAAATAGCAACAAGACTCAGTAGGCCTTACTAGTATGTAATGCACTAGTTTTGGAAGTAGGCCTTACTGGTATGTAATGCACTAGTTTTGGAGCAGGCCTTACTGGTATGTAATGCACTAGTTTTGGAGTAGGCCTTACTGGTATGTAATGCACTAGTTTTGGAGTAGGCCTTACTGGTATGTAATGCACTAGTTTTGGAGTAGGCCTTACTGGTATGTAATGCACTAGTTTTGGAGTAGGCCTTACTGGTATGTAATGCACTAGTTTTGGAAGTAGGCTTCTCAAATATGAGTGGTGTCGTTCCTATTCTGAAACTGGCTATATGCCACTAAGTTATAGTTGGTGCCAGTAACCAAGATGGTTACCTCAACATGACTTCAATCTGAAAAAAAAATACTCTGTTGACTATGTACATACACCTTACGGCTGCTCAGTGTGTTCTGCATTCTTGGTGACCATGAGTGTGCAGTTTAATATGTACCTCCCACAAGATTGTTTGGTTTTACAGTGAGACTTCAGTGCTCATGTGGGCAGTGATGTAGGTACGTAGGGGAAGGGTTGAGGTCGGCTTACCAGACTGGAGATGAAGATTTTAATTTTTTCAAGACTTCGGAGAAATCTGCAGATTTTCTATAAAAAACATGACTACACACAGAGAAGTTTATAAATGTAATTGGTGCCAGGCGTCTTTGGGCATAGGATCAGTGATTGAGTCTTTGTCATGCCATCAGCTCGAACTCATCTCATCTGTGTATATGATGACCTGTCAAATTACAGGTGAAGAGTTGAACTGATGGCCAGTGTGATGCCTTGGCAGGCCAGTGAACCCCAAGCATGTAATGACAGCACCCTTGGACCTCCTAGCTAATGATTATGTGAGGTATGATTTAAACTCCCACCTCCAAAAGAAGCTTTTTTCCTGTAGGTGCAGTGGCTTATGAATGCTGTGTATGAGCGGACCCTGTTAAAAGGTTCAGTAATTGCGGTGACAGCAAGGATTTGTGGTTTAAACTAGGTACAGTATGGCATGACAGTATTCCTAGGATCTGGTGGTGGACACTGGAGGTGAAGGAATCTGTCATGTTAAAGAAAGAGGCCTTTTATGGAACCTTAGCAGGAGGAGCTCCAGATGCAAGCAGCAGGTGCTGAAAAGTCAGGAATGCAACAGCTGTTGTACAAACTGAAGCAAAGACCTAGACCTATTAGGAAACTGGCGATGGCATAAAGAGTGACATTCACACAACCTCAAAAGCATGAAAGTCTCTAGGCACAGGCAGTGTACCAAACTCTGTGCAGTTATTTAATACTACAGTACAGTGACTCTAGGCACATGCATTGTACCAAACTGTACAGTTATTTAGTACTACAGTACAGTGACTCTAGGCACATGCAGTGTACCAAACTGTACAGTTATTTAGTACTACAGTACAGTGACTCTAGGCACATGCAGTGTACCAAACTCTGTGCAGTTATTTAACACTACAGCACAATGACTCTAGTCACATGCAGTGTACCAAACTCTGTGCAGTTATTTAATACTACAGTACATGGACTCTAGGCACATGCAGTGTACCAAACTCTGTACAGTTGTTTAATACTACAGTACAGTGAAACTACTGCTGTGAGCACTGTTGATGCTTAGTATAGCACCCCTTGCAATATCCAAATAGCTACTGACTTTTCTCAGCCAGCTCCTAACGTGACTGTGTGAGTGTCTTTGCTGCATGATGGAACTCCAAAGGCTATAACTGCAACCTCTGAATGTACAGAACTAGAAATAGAAAATATTTTGTTAGACTATGATGCATTTATTTATCTGCATTTGTTTATCGGGATAAGTTGCCACTTTTAGCTGAGACCTAAGAAGAAACTGTCCAAGTACAATACACATGCAAAAGATACAAAAAGCAGATAAGAGAATGTACAGTGACTTTATGCAATTTAACAGAATAAATGCAAACAGAACACATATAAGAACACAGGGTGTTACAAATGACAGCAGTAAATACCACTAGATAATTTTGTAACTCATAAATAAAATCTAATACACAAGTACAGCAAAGGTTCACAACAAAGCAGAAGAAAAGAAAATCATTTATGAGGGATTTAAGTAACATGTACGTGGCAGTTATGCAGCAGTGTGCAGGAGAAGCAGAGCAAAAAAGACAAGTGTGAGCAGGAACACCAGGAAAATAGGTGTCGGTGCCAGCATAAAAAGTGGTTGGATTACACACTGGATGCGGTAGAGGATCAAACAGACTACTGGTAGATAAGCTAAGGTAGGTCGGGGAAGGTTAAATAAGATGATGTAAGATTACTGTCATGAAGAGTGGCTGTAAGGTGACAGTGTATGGTTTGTGGCCGAGTAGAAGGAGATACAGAAGGGATGTAATATGCCAGAGAATGAAAGAAGAGAGATCAATCATGGTAGTGAGCCAGGAGATGGTGAAGGGGAATATCAGAGAGGAATAAAAATAAGGGGGTATGAGGAGAAGACTAGAAAGGAAAAGGGAGAAGAATTAGTAAGTGGTGTAGATAAAAACGGTGACAGAAACACATACTAAGATAAGGTGCGGGAGAACATAGCTTAGAAGACACACTGTGGTTGGATAAGAATTTCTGTCTAGCCAACAGTTAAGCAGGAACACAGTCATGTTTTCATTAGGTATTGTTTTAAGTGAGACTTGAAAGATTTGACCTACTGTATTTGTTTAAAGGCAAAGGGTACAGATTTCATCATTTTAGAGATGCAGAAGAGCAAGAAAGAGGACTGTCGGCAGAGTTGTTTGATTTAATGAATATCATTTTTTTATCTATTGAGCTAAGAGGCTTACTGGTGAGCGGTGTTGAAGAATGCAGGTTAGTGCAAGGCACTTTTAAGGTTTGTGAATAAGATTCTGTGTGGTAAGTAGTTACTTAGAAGCCTACATCTGTTGAAGGATGGGAGTAAGGCTAGGGCATTTTTCAGGTTTGCAAGGTTCTGTGTGGTAAGTAGTTACTAAGATGCCTATACATGTTGAAGGAAGGGAGTTAGTTTCAGCATTTTTCAGGCTTGTGTAATAATGTTCTGTGTGGTAAGTAGTTACTTAGAGACCTATACACGTTGAACGATGGGAGTTAGGCTAGGGCATTTTTTAGGTCTGTTTATAAGGATCTGCACAGTAGGTACCTAAGATAAAAATTAAGGAAGTGAGGAGTTGTAGCCAGTGTAGCTCAGTGGCGGCTGGTGACTTCAAATCAAAGGGGGGCTGCAGAAGACAGTTGAATGGGTGGGGCCAATGGGAAGGGTTGTGGCCAACTAGAAAGGGGAGGAGCTATGCTCAAAACTACAAAAACTGGGACTTTAATTAAATACGCTGCCCTCGGTGCTAAACTGTCATTATGAGAGTCCAATCAATACAAAATGAAGTGTAGAAAAAAAAAATATTTCAATGCATTGGCTACATGATGGCTTACTTAATATCTAGATGGAAACAAAAAGGTTGTGAGGCATGAAAAAATAAATTACTTTTTAAATACATTACTGGAATGCCAGTCAAAATCAAGTATAAAAAAAGCAGCACTCAACTCAAACCATTTCTGCTTGCACTGCAGTTCTAATTATAACTTATATTCAGCTTTATAAACGTACCAAGTAACATGCTGAAAGTAGCAATCTCTGTGATACTCTATCACTTGTAAAAATGTTTCTTATCCAAAAAGACCTGCTTGCTGCCTGACAACAACTATCTACTTGTTTCATGGGCAAAACATGATCAAAGTAAAAAATGAAGAGCAAACAAGAAACAAGCTCAAGATAAATTGCTTAAAGGATTACTGCACAGGTTATGGACCACACATGATAGATTGATATTCTGTTTAGTTTACTGGTACAGCCTGCAAAGATGACTGCAAGTCTTCAACAAATGTAGTGAGTTTCTGAAAATATTGCAGGTATTGAATACCAGGTATTGAAATGCATACTGTTATATGCATTTCAATACCTAAGGCTTATATGTTATCTAGTTATGTAAATATTCTCTGCGTGGCAACAACAAAAAGGCAATATGCTGGCAATTATTTAACAGAATGCTTATTAAAGCTTACTTGCATCTGACAATCTTAGACAAGCTTACCTGGTGGTCATTAAAGCATTGCTACTTAAACGCAGAGCAACAGGCAGTGCAACAACATGCATTTTCTGAATAATAAGAAGCATAAATCAACAGTATAAAAATATGACAGAAAACCGGAACATTCTCAAAACTCAAGGACAGATGAAAAGCCACTGTAGTACTTGCGTCTACCTTGAATGGGAGGATACTCTGCACACTTCCACTCCATAACTGCTCCTTGTCTTGCTTGGACATATCCAGAGTCATTACATGGGAGAGTGGGTGCAACAAGTATGTCACAATTTGAAATGTCTCTGGCTGGTGGTGATTACCCTGACAAATTTGTCATACAACTCAACATCAGAGCAAGAAATCTGGACAAAGTCATAAATAGAAGTGTGACAAAGGCCCAAAAGTAAGGACAATTTTTTAAATATTGCTCTTATAAACTTAGATAACAGAATAGTAGGTCATGCATTAATATGAAATTTCTGAAGGGTATGAAATCTGAAACTCACATTTCTGTCATTATTTTCTAACTTCAGTCTTTAATGATTTGCCACTTATTTGCCAGAAAAAAACACAATTTTATGAAAAATGGACCAAAAATATGATGCAAAAATATAAAATAGCCACACAATACATCTGGGAACCTGTCAAAGAAGGGACACTTTTTTAAATATTAGCAATTAAGTTGAGCAGCTGACAAAATAAGAGAATCTACATGCATTTCTGAAATAAAAGTAATCTATAACTCTGATCATTACAATTATTTATTAAATGTAAACCCTCCACATTTTCTTCCAAAATTGCCATTTTTTGCAGAGGGATTATTAGGGGGAGAGCAATATTTTGAGCCAAAGTTGGGGACAGTTGAGAGGTTTGGATATACCTAATTCTATAAAGCGATTTATTTGCCCGTATCTCTCAAACTCAACGCAGGAAATCTGGACAAGGCCAAATATACTGGGGGAACACACAGGCAGTACTAAAAGTTGCTGTTGTATAAACTTAGTTGATAGAATAACAGGTCTTGCTTTAGCATGCATTTTTCTGAGGGGTATGAAGTCTAAAACGCAACTGTCATTATTTAGTGTCTTCATTCCTAAATGATTTGCCTGAAAACCACAAATTTTATGAGGAACAAACCAAAAATAAAAAACAAAATATATTCATTCTGTGAAAACTGGACAATTGAGAGGTATAGTTCATCCGGGGCTGTCTTTGAGCTTGCTGCCCTTCTCCCCCCCCCACAACATCATGGTCAAATGGGGCCTCCCCCTGCAGCCATTCTAATGTCCCATTATTTGGCTACCTCACCCCATTTACCATAAACTCTGTAATGTGCATACTGATTTACTTCTACAATGATTTAGATTTCATTTAAAAGTTTTATTTTACATTTTACAGCACAAACACTTACAGACATCTGCTAAACAAAGCAATGCAGTCTCACAATGAAAACAGACTTAGCATTAAAACTTATCTGCCCTTGAAAGTCACATTAATTAAAACAGCACTGAAACCCACATTCAAAGAAAATACATCTGGCCAGTGGCAGATAAAGATTAATTTTGGGCTGTTTTCAAAGCATAGGCCCCTTGCACATGAAACATACATGAGTTCTTTGAGACACCTTCCTGATTTTAAATTATATTCCTTGTATAATACAGTACAGTTGTTAAAGGTCGTTTTAAATTTGTTGTTTTGAACATTTTTCCAGTAAACAATGAAACAAAATGCATGCAGCAATAATGACAAAACTGCCCAATTCAGAACATTTCCACAAAAATGGCTACTCAAACTTCTACAATCCACCAGTATCAGTAAATATGCACAATCTCTGCAGAAGAAAAAGTAATCTAAAAAATTCCACATTAAAGAGATCTGTAACTAATGAAGAGGTTGCTGCTAGCAAACAACTTTATATGTCATTGTTTCATCTACAAATAAAGTGCCTGTTTCCCTTGAGGAATAAACTGCCCATGTTACATTAAAAAAATGATACGCTAGTAATATTGCAATAGGGAATGGATGGCAAACTGATAGGTTGATAGTTACTAGGTATCTCCACCAAACAGGACATTCTCAGGACTACAGCATCCACACCCTTTAAAAGTACAAGACAGTACGGTATCAGCAATGCATCTACATACTGTGGGAGAAGAACCCACAGCTTTCTGCATCAAAAGCAAGTACACTACCTGTTGTGCTATTAACAATGCAAAGAGACTCAGCATAAGCAGCACAAAACTTCTCTTCCCCTGAAGATCTTAGCTCCTTGTAAAACCCACTTGACACTCAACTGTATCTCTCAACTTTGCAGCACATGAGCACAAGAAATCTGGAAAAAGCCAAAATATATTGGGGGTGTGACAAAAGCCCAGAAACTAGGGACACATTTTAAACATTGCTTGTATAACCTTGGAAAGTTACTATAATAAAATGCTAATCTACCGCCATGCATTTCACTGACATGTCTTGAATCCAGGACCCTGTGCACTACATTCAGAGCAATATACCACTATGCCAAGCCAGCTGTTCCATTAAAGACAGGAAGACTGAAACTTAAATGGCTATCATTTAGGGAATTCAGTTATCACCATAGCTCTCAACCTCTTAGCACAAAACACCAGGACAAAACCAATAATGGGGGAATACAGCCCCAAAAATAGGGACAATTTTCAAATATTGATCTTATAGATTTAGAAAATTGCTAGAATAAAATGCTTTGTGTAACCATGTACTTTCTGAAAAATAAGAAGTCTGAAATTCAAATGTCTGTCATTATTTAGTGAATTAAAAATCCTGAAAACCACATATTTTATGAGGAACAGAAAAGAACAAATGTATGAGGCAAAAATCTGAATGCTTTTCACAATTGGTGGTGGGTAGAGAATTTAGGGTCTTGCTACCTGTACCCAAGGTTGAGAGTTTGAGCCTGAGTTACACACAGACACACACACACACACCGACCATGAAAAAGCCAGTACCTGAGTGATATAGTGTGCTGCCTCGAGTTCATTCCGAGCATGCACAGACTGCAGACCTTGTAGTCCAATCCCCTTCCAGTCTACACATAGACGTCTGGGGCATCTGTAGACTGCTGCCTTCTTTCCGAATCTGGACTTGTTAAACAGTAGCCCGGATTCAAGTTTCTGAGCATGCATGCATGGAGTTCCGTAATTTTTTTATTTTGGTTTTTGTACAGCTGGAAGCTGGGGGGGGGTGGCTGCAATCCTGCAGTCCAATAGCATGAGCCGCCACCGGTGTAGCTGTTTTACTGCTACAGAATGGTGACATTTTTTTGTCACATTAGCAGCGAATTTGGCTAAGTTCTTTTAGGACTGCTCAATGAGACTGGTCTGGGTTGCCTTAAGATTAATGAGAACAGCACAGATGACAATAGAAGGAAAGTTGGAAGAATGTATTTTCTAACATTGTCTGTTAAATAAGAATTTATCCATTAGACTGTGTCGATTTATGTTTTTTTTTATTACCTCTTTTACTTGATAGTCAAATTTCAAGTTGTCATTAATTAATATACCTAGTAGCTTAGTGTAGGTTACTAATTCAATTATTTTGTTGTTTGTGGAGGTTAGGGTGGAGAAGGATTTGTAGAGAATTGTTTTGGGGTAAACAGGAAGAGCTCAGATTTTTGGGGGGTTTAATGAAGTTGGGAATCAGCTAGCCATATTTCAGGAGAAGTACGGGAATCCTGGGTTAGTTACTGCAATGTTTCATTTTTTTAGCAGCACAGATCAGAGTGGAGTCATCCAAATACTGGATGCCTTCTGACTGTTTCCTTTCTGAATGGAGGTCATTCACTAATGTGCTAAATAACAGAGGGCCTACAATATGGCCCTGGGGGACTCCATCTTTTATGGAAAAGGAGGAAGAAATGTTATTTTGCCAGTTAACATCCTGACATCTGCATGACAGACAGCTGTCAAGCCAAGTGAGTATGAATGTATCTAAATATAGCGAGGACAACTTTTCTCAGTTGTGTGTGGGTGGAATTGTGTCAAAATCCTTGAATAGTTCAAGTCAGTCTGTGGAGCCTAGGCTCCTTCATTTCTGTTTTCATTTATACTGATAATGAAGTTAAGGAAAGCAGTGGTTGTGTTATTATTAGAGCAGAAGCCATGCTGTGCTGGAGACGGATTATTGTGTGATCTGAAGGTGGGTAGCTGGGTATGGATACATTTCTGAACCACTTTTGAGAGTGGAGATAGAATGGCAATTGGTCTACAGTTGGTAAGGTTGTGGAACTGCCACCCTCGTGTAAGGGCAAGATCAAAGATTGTTTTCCACAGGTTAGAAATGTAGATTTATTTAATGGATCAGTTAATTAATAGAGCAACTGGGTATGCCAGAGCTTTGGCTGCCATTTTAAAGTATACTCCTTGTAGGTTGTCTGGGGGAGCAGTAGTAGGTTTCAGTTTAAAAAGTACATTTGTGTGTGTGTGTGTGTGTGTGTGTGTGTGTGTGTGTGTGTGTGTGTGTGTGCGCTTTGTTTTAATGGTGGAGGTAAAGATGGGCTCCAAGTATAAAACTGTATGTTGGAGTGTTGGTTTAGAGGATGGTTGTGGGTAGTGCAGTTGAGTTTTATGAGAAAAGTTACAGAGCTGACGAAATATGTATTGAATTGAGAGACCCCGAGCTATCTGATTGCATTAAATGAAGGACAGCAAAGGAGGTAGACTGGGTGAATTGGCCAAGAATTAGCTGCTGGTTGACTAAAGAATAGAAGAGGGTTTTTTTATTTAAAATTTGGAGACTGATTTAATAAGATATCTTCTCAAATGTGATCATTTGCATGATGCTATTTCTGAGGTATTTATATATACATATGCAGGTTAGGCTTTGCCTTATTTTTTCTGTTTCCCATCCTTTGTCCTTCTAGTTCATACGTTGTTTGGCTTGTCTGGACAGCCAGGGTGGTGGTTTAGCTTTGATTCTTCTGGCTCTTAAAAGAGGGACGTACATTTAGAATACTGAGGAAAGTGGTGTTAAATGCATGAGATTAATGAGAACAAGGCTCCACAGAGGAGAGCTGGAAGGAAGGAAGTTAATGAGACCAGGGCTCCACAGAGGAGAGCTGGAAGGAAGGAAGTTAATGAGACCAGGGCTCCACAGAGGAGAACTGGAAGGAAGGAAGTTAATGAGAACAGGGCTCCACAGAGGAGAACTGGAAGGAATAAAATTAATGAGAACAGGGCTCCGGAGAGGAGAGCTGGAAAGAATAAATTTTATGAGAACAGGGATCCACAGAGGATAGCCGGAAGGAAGAAAGAAAGTTACTGAGAACAGGGCTCCACAGAGGAGAGCTGGAAGGAAGAAAGTTAATGAGAACAGGGCTCCACAGAGGAGAGCTGAAAGGAAGGAAGTTAATGAGAACAGGGCTCCACAGAAAAGAACTGGAAGGAAGAAAGTTAATTAAAACAGGGCTCCACAGAGGAGAGTTAGAAGGAAGAAAGTTAATGAGAACAGGGCTCCACAGAGGAGAGCTGGAAGGAAGGAAGTTAATGAGAACAGGACTGCACAGAGGAGAACTGGAAGGAAGAAAGTTAATGAAAACAGGGCTCCACAGAGGAGAGCTGGAAGGAAGAAAGTTAATGAGAACAGGGCTCCACAGAGGAGAGCTGGAAGGAAGGAAGTTAATAAAAACAGGGCTCCACAGAGTAGAGCTGGAAGGAACAAAGTTAATGAGAACAGGGCTCCACAGAGGAGAGCTGGAAGGAAGGAAGTTAATGAGAACAGGACTGCACAGAGGAGAACTGGAAGGAAGAAAGTTAATGAAAACAGGGCTCCACAGAGGAGAGCTGGAAGGAAGAAAGTTAATGAGAACAGGGCTCCACAGAGGAGAGCTGGAAGGAAGGAAGTTAATAAAAACAGGGCTCCACAGAGTAGAGCTGGAAGGAACAAAGTTAATGAGAACAGGGCTCCACAGAGGAGAGCTGGAAGGAAGGAAGTTAATGAGAACAGGGCTTCATAGAGGAGAGCTGGAAGGAAGAAGTTACTCAGAACATGGCTCCACAGAGGAGAACTGGAAGGAAGAAAGTTAATGAGAAGAGGGCAACAAAGAGGAGAGCTGGAAGGAAGAAAGTTAATGAGAACAGGGCTCCACAGAGGAGAACTGGAAAGAAGGAAGTTAATGAAAACAGGGCTCCACAGAGGAGAGCTGGAAGGAAGGAAGTAAACGAGAACATGGCTCCACAGAGGAGAGCTGGAAGAAAGAAAGTTAATGAAAACAGGGCTTGGCAGAGGAGAGCTGGAAGGAAGGAAGTTAACGAGAACAGGGCTCCACAGAGGAGAGCTGGAAGGAAGAAAGTTATTGCTCCGCAGAGGAGAGCTGGAAGGAACAAAGTTAATGAGAACAGGGCTCCACAGAGGAGAGCTCGAAGGAAGGAAGTTAATGAGAACAGGGCTCCACAGAAGAGAACTGGAAGGAAGAAAGTTAATGAGAACAGGCTCCACAGAGGAGAACTGGAAGGAAGAAAGTTAATGAAAACAGGGCTCGACAGAGGAGAGCTGGAAGGAAGGAAGTTAAAGAGAACAGGGCTCCACAGAGGAGAGCTGGAAGGAAGGAAGTTAATGAGAACAGGGCTCCGCAGAGGAGAGCTGGAAGGAACAAAGTTAATGAGAACAGGGCTTCACAGAGGAGAGCTGGAAGGAAGGAAGTTAATGAGAACAGGCTCCACAGAGGAGAGCCGGAAGGAAGGAAGTTAATGAGAACAGGGCTCCACAGAGGAGAGTTGGAAGGAAGGAAGTTAATGAGAACAGGGCTCCACAGAGGAGAGCTGGAAGGAAGGAAGTTAATGAGAACAGGGCTCCACAGAGGAGAGCTGGAAGGAAGAACGTTAATGAAAACAGGGTTCCACAGAGGAGAGCTGGAAGGAAGAAAGTTAATGAGAACAGGGCTCCACAGAGGAGAGCTGGAAGGAAGAAAGTTAATGAGAACAAGGCTCCACAGAGGAGAAGAGGAGAGCTGGAAGGAGGAAAGTTAATGAGAACAGGGCTCCACAGAGGAGAGCTGGAAGGAAGAACGTTAATGAGAACAGGGCTCCACAGAGGAGAGCTGGAAGGAAGAAAGTTAATGAAAACAGGGTTCCACAGAGGAGAGCTGGAAGGAAGAAAGTTAATGAGAACAGGGCTCCAAAGAGGAGAGCTGGAAGGAAGAAAGTTAATGAGAACAGGGCTCCAAAGAGGAGAGCTGGAAGGAATAAAGTTAATGAGAACAGGGCTTCACAGAGGAGAGCTGGAAGGAAGAATGTTAATGAGAACAGGGCTTCATAGAGGAGAGCTGGAAGGAAGGAAGTTAATGAGAACAGGGCTCTACAGAGGTGAGTTAGAAGGAAGAAAGTTAATGAGAACAGGGCTTCACAGAGGAGAACTGGAAGGAAGAAAGTTAATGAAAACAGGGCTCCACAGAGGAGAGCTGGAAGGAAGGAAGTTAATGAGAACAGGGCTCCACAGAGGAGAGCTGGAAGGAAGGAAGTTAATGAGAACAGGGCTCCACAGAGGAGAACTGGAAGGAAGAAAGTTAATGAAAACAGGGCTCCACAGAGGAGAACTGGAAGGAAGAAAGTTAATGAGAACAGGGCAACACAGAAGAGAGCTGGAAGGAAGAAAGTTAATGAGAACAGGGCTCCACAGAGGAGAACTGGAAGGAAGGAAGTTAATGAAAACAGGGCTCCACAGAGGAGAACTGGAAGGAAGGAAGGAAGTTAACGAAAACAGGGCTCCACAGAGGAGAGCTGGAAGGAAGAAAGTTAATGAGAACAGGGCTTCACAGAGGAGAGCTGGAAGGAAGGAAGTTAATGAGAACAGGGCTCCACAGAGGAGAGTTAGAAGGAAGGAAGGAAGTTAATGAGAACAGGGCTCCACAGAGGAGAGCTGGAAGGAAGAAAGTTAATGAGAACAGGGCTCCACAGAGGAGAGCTGGAAGGAAGAAAGTTAATGAGAACAGGGCTCCACAGAGGAGAGCTGGAAGGAAGAAAGTTAATGAGAACAGGGCTCCACAGAGGAGAGCTGGAAGGAAGGAAGTTAATGAGAACAGGGCTCCACAGAGGAGAGCTGGAAAGAAGTTAATGAAAACAGGGTTCCACAGAGGAGAGCTGGAAGGAAGAAAGTTAATGAGAACAGGGCTTCATAGAGGAGAGCTGGAAGGAAGGAAGGAAGTTAATGAGAACAGGGCTCTACAGAGGAGAGTTAGAAGGAAGAAAGTTAATCAGAACAGGGCTTCATAGAGGAGAACTGGAAGGAAGAAAGTTAATGAAAACAGGGCTCGACAGAGGAGAGCTGGAAGGAAGGAAGTTAACGAGAACAGGGCTCCACAGAGGAGAGCTGGAAGGAAGGAAGTTAAAGAGAACATGGCTCCACAGAGGAGAATTAGAAAGAAGGAAGGAAGTTAATGAGAACAGGGCTCCACAGAGGAGAGTTAGAAGGAAGGAAAGAAGTTAATGAGAACAGGGCTCCACAGAGGAGAGTTAAAAGGAAGGAAGGAAGTTAATGAGAACAGGGCTCCACAGAGGAGAGTTAGAAGGAAGGACGGAAGTTAATGAAAACAGGGCTCCACAGAGGAGAACTGGAAGGAAGGAAGTTAATGAGAACAGGGCTCCACAGAGGAGAGTTAGAAGGAAGGAAGTTAATGAGAACAGGGCTCCACAGAGGAGAACTGGAAGGAAGGAAGTTAATGAGAACAGGGCTCCACAGAGGAGAGCTGGAAGGAAGAAAGTTAATGAGAACAGGGCTCCACAGAGGAGAGCTGGAAGGAAGGAAGTTAATGAGAACAGGGCTCCACAGAGGAGAGCTGGAAGGAAGAAAGTTAATGAGAACAGGGCTCCACAGAGGAGAGCTGGAAGGAAGGAAGTTAATGAGAACAGGGCTCCACAGAGGAGAGCTGGAAGGAAGAAAGTTAATGAGAACAGGGCTCCACAGAGGAGAGCTGGAAGGAAGAAAGTTAATGAGAACAGGGCTCCACAGAGGAGAGCTGGAAGGAAGAAAGTTAATGAGAACAGGGCTCCACAGACGAGAGCTGGAAGGAAGGAAGTTACTGAGAACAGGGCAATACAGAGGAGAGCTGAAAGGAAGAAAGTTAATGAGAACAGGGCTCCACAGAGGAGAGCTGGAAGGAAGGAAGTTAATGAGAACAGGGCTCCACAGAGGAGAGCTGGAAGGAAGGAAGTTAATGAGAACAGGGCTCCACAGAGGAGAGCTGGAAGGAAGTTAATGAGAACAGGGCTCCACAGAGGAGAGCTGGAAGGAAGGAAGTTAATGAGAACAGGGCTCCACAGAGGAGAGGTGGAAGGAAGGAAGTTAATGAGAACAGGGCTCCACAGGAGAGCTGGAAGGAAGGAAGTTAATGAGAACAGGGCTCCACAGAGGAGAGCTGGAAGGAAGAAAGTTAATGAGAACAGGGCAACATAGAGGAGAGCTGGAAGGAATAAAGTTAATGAGAACAGGGCTCCACAGAGGAGAGTTAGAAGGAAGGAAGGAAGTTAATGAGAACAGGGCTCCACAGAGGAGAGCTGGAAGGAAGGAAGTTAATGAGAACAGGGCTCCACAGAGGAGAGCTGGAAGGAAGAAAGTTAATGAGAACAGGGCTCCACAGAGGAGAGCTGGAAGGAAGGAAGTTAATGAGAACAGGGCTCCACAGAGGAGAGCTGGAAGGAAGAAAGTTAATGAGAACAGGGCTCCACAGAGGAGAGCTGGAAGGAAGGAAGTTAATGAGAACAGGGCTCCACAGAGGAGAGCTGGAAGGAAGGAAGTTAATGAGAACAGGGCTCACAGAGGAGAGCTGGAAGGAAGGAAGGAAGTTAATGAGAACAGGCTCCAGAGGAGAGAAGACTGGAAGGAAGTTAATGAGAACAGGGCTCCACAGAGGAGAGGAAGGAAGAAAGTTAATGAGAACAGGGCTCCACAGAGGAGAGCCGGAAGGAAGGAAGTTAATGAGAACAGGGCTCCACAGAGAAGAGTTGGAAGGAAGGAAGTTAATGAGAACAGGGCTCCACAGAGGAGAACTGGAAAGAAGGAAGTTAATGAAAACAGGGCTCTACAAAGGAGAGCTGGAAGGAAGAAAGTTAATGAGAACTGGGCTTCACAGAGGAGAGCTGGAAGGAAGGAAGTTAATGAGAACAGTCTCCACAGAGGAGAGCTGGAAGGAAGAAAGTTAATGAAAACAGGGCTCGACAGAGCAGAGCTGGAAGGAAGGAAGTTAACAAGAACAGGGCTCCACAGAGGAGAGCTGGAAGGAAGGAAGTTAATGAGAACAGGGCTCCACAGAGGAGAGCTGGAAGGAAGGAAGTTAATGAGAACAGGGCCCCGCAGAGGAGAGCTGGAAGGAAGGAAGTTAATGAGAACAGGGCTCCGCAGAGGAGAGCTGGAAGGAACAAAGTTAATGAGAACAGGGCTCCACAGAGGAGAGCTGGAAGGAACAAAGTTAATGAGAACATGGCTCCACAGAGGAGAGCTGGAAGGAAGAAAGTTAATGAGAACATGGCTGCACAGAGGAGAATTAGAAAAAAGGAAGGAAGTTAATGAGAACAGGGCTCCACAGAGGAGAACTGGAAGGAAGGAAGTTAATGAGAACAGAGCTTCACAGAGGAGAGTTAGAAGGAAGGAAAGAAGTTAATGAGAACAGGGCTCCACAGAGGAGAGTTAGAAGGAAGGAAGGAAGTTAATGAGAACAGGGCTCCACAGAGGAGAGTTAGAAGGAAGGAAGGAAGTTAATGAGAACAGGGCTCCACAGAGGAGAACTGGAAGGAAGGAAGTTAATGAGAACAGGGCTCCACAGAGGAGCGCTGGAAGGAAGGAAGTTAATGACAACATGGCTCCACAGAGGAGAGTTAGAAGGAAGGAAGGAAGTTAATGAGAACAGGGCTCCACAGAGGAGAGTTAGAAGGAAGAAAGTTAATGAGAACAGGGCTTCACAGAGGAGAGCTGGAAGGAAGAAAGTTAATGAGAACAGGGCTCCACAGAGGAGAGTTAGAAGGAAGGAAGGAAATTAATGAGAACAGGGCTCCACAGAGGAGAGTTAGAAGGAAGGAAGTTAATGAGAACAGGGCTTCACAGAGGAGAGCTGGAAGGAAGGAAGTTAATGAGAACAGGGCTCCACAGAGGAGAACTGGAAGGAAGGAAGTTAATGAGAACAGGGCTCCACAGAGGAGCGCTGGAAGGAAGGAAGTTAATGACAACATGGCTCCACAGAGGAGAGTTAGAAGGAAGGAAGGAAGTTAATGAGAACAGGGCTCCACAGAGGAGAACTGGAAGGAAGGAAGTTAATGAGAACAGGGCTCCACAGAGGAGAGCTGGAAGGAAGGAAGGAAGTTAATGAGAACAGGGCTCCACAGAGGAGAGCTGGAGGGAAGGAAGTTAATGACAACATGGCTCCACAGAGGAGAGTTAGAGGGAAGGAAGGAAGGAAGGAAGTTAATGAGAACAGGGCTCCACAGAGGAGAGTTAGAAGGAAGTAAGTTAATGAGAACAGGGCTTCAGAGAGGAGAGCTGGAAGGAAGGAAGTTAATGGGAACAGGGCTCCACAGAGGACAGTTAAAAGGAAGGAAGGAAGTTAATGAGAACAGGGCTCCACAAAGGAGAGTTAGAAGGAAGGAAGGAAGTTAATGAGAACAGGGCTCCACAGAGGAGAACTGGAAGGAAGGAAGTTAATGAGAACAGGGCTCCACAGAGGAGCGCTGGAAGGAAGGAAGTTAATGACAACATGGCTCCACAGAGGAGAGTTAGAAGGAAGGAAGTTAATGAGAACAGGACTCCACAGAGGATAACTGGAAGGGAGGAAGTTAATGAGAACAGGGCTCCACAGAGGAGAACTGGAAGGAAGGAAGTTAATGAGAACAGGGCTCCACAGAGGAGAGCTGGAAGGAATAAAGTTAATGAGAACAGGGCTCCACAGAGGAGAGCTGGAAGGAAGGAAGTTAATGAGAACAGGGCTCCACAGAGGAGAGCTGGAAGGAAGTTAATGAGAACAGGGCTCCACAGAGGAGAGTTAGAAGGAAGAAAGTTAATGAGAACAGGGCTTCACAGAGGAGAGCTGGAAGGAAGAAAGTTAATGAAAACAGGGCTCCACAGAGGAGAGCTGGAAGGAAGGAAGTTAATGAGAACAGGGCTCCACAGGGGAGAGCTGGAAGGAAGGAAGGAAGTTAATGAGAACAGGGCTCCACAGAGGAGAGCTGGAAGGAAGAAAGTTAATGAGAACAGGGCTCCACAGAGGAGAGCTGGAAGGAAGAAAGTTAATGAGAACAGGGCTCCACAGAGGAGAGCTGGAAGGAAGGAAGTTAATGAGAACAGGGCTCCACAGAGGAGAGCTGGAAGGAAGAAAGTTAATGAGAACAGGGCTCCACAGAGGAGAGCTGGAAGGAAGAAAGTTAATGAAAACAGGGCTCGACAGAGGAGAGCTGGAAGGAACAAAGTTAATGAGAACAGGGCTCCACAGAGGAGAGCTGGAAGGAAGAAAGAGGAAGGAAGTTAATGAGAACAGGGCTCCACAGAGGAGAGCTGGAAGGAAGGAAGTTAATGAGAACAGGGCTCCACAGAGGAGAGCTGGAAGGAAGGAAGTTAATGAGAACAGTCTCCACAGAGGAGAGTTAGAAGGAAGAAAGTTAATGAGAACAGGGCTTCACAGAGGAGAGCTGGAAGGAAGAAAGTTAATGAGAACAGGGCTCCACAGAGGAGAGCTGGAAGGAAGGAAGTTAATGAGAACAGGGCTCCACAGAGGAGAGCTGGAAGGAAGAAAGTTAATGAGAACAGGGCTCCACAGAGGAGAGCTGGAAGGAAGAAAGTTAATGAGAACAGGGCTCCACAGAGGAGAGCTGGAAGGAAGAAAGTTAATGAGAACAGGGCTCCACAGAGGAGAGCTGGAAGGAAGAAAGTTAATGAGAACAGGGCTCCACAGAGGAGAGCTGGAAGGAAGGAAGTTAATGAGAACAGGGCATCCCAGAGGAGAGCTGGAAGGAACACAGTTAATGAGAACAGGGCTCCACAGAGGAGAGCTGGAAGGAAGAAAGTTAATGAGAACAGGGCTCCACAGAGGAGAGCTGGAAGGAAGAAAGTTAATGAGAACAGGGCTCCACAGAGGAGAGCTGGAAGGAAGGAAGTTAATGAGAACAGGGCTCCACAGAGGAGAGTTAGAAGGAAGAAAGTTAATGAGAACAGGGCTCCATAGAGGAGAGTTGGAAGGAAGGAAGTTAATGAGAACAGGGCTCCACAGAGGAGAGCTGGAAGGAAGGAAGTTAATGAGAACAGGGCTCCACAGAGGAGAGCTGGAAGGAAGGAAGTTAATGAGAACAGGGTTCCACAGAGGAGAGCTGGAAGGAAGAAAGTTAATGAGAACAGGGCTCCACAGAGGAGAGCTGGAAGGAAGAAAGTTAATGAGAACAGGGCTCCACAGAGGAGAGCTGGAAGGAAGAAAGTTAATGAGAACAAGGCTCCACAGAGGAGAGCTGGAAGGAAGGAAGTTAATGAGAACAGGGCTCCACAGAGGAGACCTGGAAGGAAGAATGTTAATGAGAACAGGGCTCCACAGAGGAAACTGGAAGGAAGAAAGTTAATGAAAACAGAGTTCCACAGAGGAGAGCTGGAAGGAAGAAAGTTAATGAGAACAGGGCTCCACAGAGGAGAGCTGGAAGGAATAAAGTTAATGAGAACAGGGCTTCACAGAGGAGAGCTGGAAGGAAGAAAGTTAATGAGAACAGGGCTCCACAGAAGAGAGCTAGAAGGAAGAAAGTTAATGAGAACAGGGCTTCACAGAGGAGAACTGGAAGGAAGAAAGTTAATGAAAACAGGGCTCCACAGAGAAGAGCTGGAAGGAAGAAAGTTAATGAGAACAGGGCTCCACAGAGGAGAGCTGGAAAAAAGGAAGTTAATGAGAACAGGGCTCCACAGAGGAGAACTGGAAGGAAGAAAGTTAATGAAAACAGGGCTCCACTGAGCAGAGCTGGAAGGAAGGAAGTTAATGATAACAGGGCTCCACAGAGCAGAGCTGGAAGGAAGGAAGTTAATGATAACAGGGCTCCACAGAGGAGTGCTGGAAGGAAGGAAGTTAATGAAAACAGGGCTCCACAGAGGAGAACTGGAAGGAAGAAAGTTAATGAGAACAGAGCAACACAGAGGAGAGCTGGAAGGAAGAAAGTTAATGAGAACAGGGCTCCTCAGAGGAGAACTGGAAGGAAGGAAGTTAATGAAAACAGGGCTCCACAGAGGAGAACTGGAAGGAAGGAAGTTAGTGAAAACAGGGCTACACAGAGGAGAGCTGGAAGGAAGAAAGTTAATGAGAACAGGGCTCCACAGAGGAAAGCTGGAAGGAAGGAAGTTAATGAGAACAGGGCTCTGCAGAGGACAGCTGGAAGGAACAAAGTTAATGAGAACAGGGCTCCATAGAGGAGAGCTGGAAGGAAGAAAGTTAATGAGAACAGGGCTCCATAGAGGAGGCTCTTAACAGAGGAGAGCTGGAAGGAAGAAAGTTAATGAGAACAGGCTCCCCAGAGGAGAGCCGGAAGGAAGGAAGTTAATGAGAACAGGGCTCCACAGAGGAGAGCTGGAAGGAAGGAAGTTAATGAGAACATGGCTCCACAGAGGAGAGCTGGAAGGAAGGAAGTTAATGAGAACAGGGCTCCACAGAGGAGAGCTGGAAGGAAGAAAGTTAATGAGAACAGGGCTCCACAGAGGAGAGCTGGAAGGAAGGAAGTTAATGAGAACAGGGCTCCACAGAGGAGAGCTGGAAGGAAGAAAGTTAATGAGAACAGGGCTCCACAGAGGAGAGCTGGAAGGAAGGAAGATCATGAGAACAGGGCTCCACAGAGGAGAGCCAGAAGGAAGAAAGTTAATGAGAACAGGGCTCCACAGAAGAGAACTGGAAGGAAGAAAGTTAATGAAAACAGGGCTCGACAGAGGAGAGCTGGAAGGAAGAAAGTTAATCAAAACAGGGTTCCACAGAGGAGAGCTGGAAGGAAGAAAGTTAATGAGAACAGAGCTTCACAGAGGAGAGCTGGAAGGAAGAAAGTTAATGAGAACAGGGTTTCATAGAGGAGACCTGGAAGGAAGGAAGTTAATGAGAACAGGGCTTCACAGAGGAGAGTTAAAAGGAAGAAAGTTAATGAGAACAGGGCTTCACAGTGGAGAAGTGGAAGGAAGAAAGTTAATGAGAACAGGGCTCCACAGAGGAGAGCTGGAAGGAAGAAAGTTAATGAGAACAGGGCTCCACAGAGGAGAGCTGGAAGGACGGAAGTTAATGAGAACAGGGCTCCACAGAGGAGAACTGGAAGGAAGAAAGTTAATGAAAACAGGGCTCCACAGAGCAGAGCTGGAAGGAAGTAAGTTAATGAGAACAGGGCTCCACAGAGGAGAGCTGGAAGGAAGAAAGTTAATGAAAACAGGGCTCGACAGAGGAGAGCTGGAAGGAAGGAAGTTAATGAGAGCTGGGCTCCACAGAGGAGAGCTGGAAGGAAGAAAGTTAATCAAAACAGGGCTCGACAGAGGAGAGCTGGAAGGAAGGAAGTTAACGAGAACAGGGCTCCACATAAGAGAGGTGGAAGGAAGGAAGTTAATGAGAACAGGGCTCTGCAGAGGACAGCTGGAAGGAACAAAGTTAATGACAACAGGGCTCCACAGAGGAGAGCTGGAAGGAACAAAGTTAATGAGAACAGGGCTCCACAGAGGAGAGCTGGAAGGAAGAACGTTAATGAGAACAGGGCTCCACAGAGGAGAGCCGGAAGGAACAAAGTTAATGAGAACAGGGCTCCACAGAGGAGAGCTGGAAGGAACAAAGTTAATGAGAACAGGCTCCACAGAGGAGAGCCGGAAGGAAGGAAGTTAATGAGAACAGGGCTCCACAGAGGAGAGTTGGAAGGAAGGAAGTTAATGAGAACAGGGCTCCACAGAGGAGAGCTGGAAGGAAGGAAGTTAATGAAAACAGGGCTCCACAGAGGAGAACTGGAAGGAAGGAAGTTAATGAAAACAGGGCTCCACAGAGGAGAACTGGAAGGAAGAAAGTTAATGAGAACAGGGCAACACAGAGGAGAGCTGGAAGGAAGAAAGTTAATGAGAACAGGGCTCCACAGAGGAGAACTGGAAGGAAGGAAGTTAATGAAAACAGGGCTCCACAGAGGAGAACTGGAAGGAAGGAAGTTAATGAAAACAGGGTTCCACAAAGGAGAGCTGGAAGGAAGAAAGTTAATGAGAACAGGGCTTCACAGAGGAGAGCTGGAAGGAAGAAAGTTAATGAAAACAGGGCTCGACAGAGGAGAGCTGGAAGGAAGGAAGTTAACGAGAACAGGGCTTCACAGAGGAGAGCTGGAAGGAACAAAGTTAATGAGAACAGGGCTCCACAGAGCAGAGCTGGAAGGAAGGAAGTTAATGAGAACAGGGCTCCACAGAGGAGAGCTGGAAGGAAGGAAGTTAATGAGAACAGGGCTCCACTGAGGAGAGCTGGAAGGAAGGAAGTTGAAAGAATGTATTATAATGCTTCTAACTCTCCTCTATGCAGTCCCTCTTCTCATTAATCTCATGTACTAGCACCATTAGGCAAAATTTAACCCAATTTGGGTGCCGGCATCAACTAATTGAAGGGTTAGTAGTTGGTTTCAGTTTATTAATTTTAAGTATGAGATGAATTCCAAACTCAAAGACCCTTTATTGCAGAAAGAAATCAGTTCTGGTGCTCATCAAATGGCATGAAGGCAAAACATAATAAAGTATTTGTTCCAGTTACTGAATGCAAACACCAAGAAATTAGAGGTAGGAAGCAACTAGTCTGCACAATGTAATCAAATGGTCAAGTGAATAGACAGTTTCTGATTAGATAAGCAGTCCTTAGACATTAAGGATAACTCCTTGGTAGTGGTGGGGATGTCACTGCCACTTTTAAGCATACAGCATGACTAATCTTGCTAGTTTAAGTTAATCTACAGCTATTCCCTTCATGTTCAACTTGATTATACTGCACTATGACAATATCAACTGATGCAAAGGGCCAGTCTGCAGTGGTGTGAGTTGTGGCAGAGCTCCTGCTATTTAAGGGCCAGAGGACCAACATGATGTCCAGGGACTATTTCACAGTGGCAATATCAATCAGATACTGTTCATAGGTCCAGCTTATGAAAAGAGTCAGTTTGCAGTAGTGTGAGTTGTGGCAAAGCTCTTGCTATTTAAGGGACAGGGGATCAATTTGATGTCCAAGGACTATTCCACAGTGACAATTTCAATGAGATACTGCTCATTGGTACAGCTTATGAAAAAGGCCTGTTTGCAGTGGTGTGAGTTGTGGCAGAGCTCCTGCTATTTAAGGAACAGAGGAATAATTTGATGTCTACAGGGACTGCCCAGTGGAGGAAGATGACATCAGACTGGATTTGAAGACATAACTGAGAGAGGACTGAGGAAGTTCGACACAACAACCATAACGCATGTGCATTAGTAACAATCACTTTTGCTGAATTGAAGGAATAATGTTCCGCTGAACTCATTTTTAATTTTAGCTCCATTTGTTACCTATGTTTTAGGGGTAATATACTGAGCATATGATATATGAAATTCAAATATAACACAATACAGTGTGGTGCTTGGTGAAAGTACCACAGCTCTGTCAAAGAAACCTCTATAATCAGTAAGCTAGACTAGATATTGTGCATTTACTGGACTAGGTTACTCATGTACTTCACTGGGGTATATGGACTTTGCAACTCAAGTTGTGCTAAAGGTTTCAGATACTGGAATGAAGTTCTGTACCAATTTTCTCATGAATCTGTGCCTTTATTGTTTTTGAAAAGAATATTAATTAGGAGCATCTATTTTACTACTACTAATAATAATATTAATACTATCATTCTTATTCATTGAATTTTAAAACATTTATGTAATGCGTGTCATTGTTTTACCAGAAATCGTAGCAAAGGTAGTCAATACACTATTCACCCCCTTTTCCCATTTTATATAGGGTTGGGGGATCATGTCAACTATCACCCCCTCTCCTACCTTCAACAGTCATGACCACTTGTCACAGGTTTTCTTTCATACAATCCAGTCATCTGAATGTCCTCATCTCCTCTTTCCTTCTTTCTCTCTTCCCCAAATCTGCTTCACCAAATTATTTTCTGTTTTCCTGTACATGTGACAAAACCATCATAATATCATATCCTTGAGCCTCTCTGTACAACTGGGGCCACTATGGCTTCTGTACTGATGTCCTCATTTCTTCACCCACTTTACAGTGTACAACCTGTCACCCAAATCAGGCACCTCATGTACATCATCTCAAGCTTCCTCAGATGCTTAATGCTTCACAATGACTGGATAGATTATAAGTGATGTATAATGTTTGCAACTAAAATTATGTCAATGTGGTTTGCGATGTATAATGTTTACAACTAAAATTATGTCAATATTGTTTGTTTTCATTTATATAAACGTATTGCCTATGTCATAAGTGATAACTTAATGTTTCTTGTCTAGAAAAAAAAAGCTTCCTCAGCTCCTCTGCCTTCAATGGTTTATGTACCATACAGCATCAGCATTAGTCATACCATCATTTTACACACCATAATTTTTATCTTCATTGGCATTCTTCTATGCTACACTACCCATAAAACTTTGTGCCAAATGACTTCTGAACCTCTCATTCTAGCTCTGACGTCCTAGATCAGAATTCCCTTCTCCTCAACCACACATCTGAAGCTGTTAAACTGTTCCACCATTTCTGGTTCTAACTCAGTTTTCAGCTTCTTTGGACTTTGTTTTCTCTGAGGGATCCCACAGGCCTTGCAGTTTTACCACTCCACCCAAGAAAACTGCTCCCCAAGGAAAATCTGATGTGTCCTGTGGTGACAGACTGAATTGGGGTCTGAGGGGAGAAAGGGAAACCTGGTTTCAGTTGAATTTGTTGTCTCCACCAATGCAGATCACTTTTTATCGGTTCATAGGCAACTATTAACCTACCAGCCCTTGCAGGTCATTTTAAGCCCAGCCAATTACACTTTCTGTGCTTGAAACAGCCTATCCTCAATTTGGTTAGAGACTGACTTTACCCATCCCATGGTCTGTAATTACATATTACCCCTAATAAGAATAAATAAGATCATACCATAGATAATTTGAGTGGACCTGTAGAATATGTATATGTGCTGTACCTTTAAGAAGCATTTCCAAGGGCAGCATGTGCATATAAATAGCAAGCAGGTGGTACCTTCAGTGCCATTTTCAGAGTGCAGCCAGAGTATGAGCATGTATGAGAGAGAGAGAGAGTTTGTTTATAAGTTTATCTAAGTTAAAGTTATTAAGCTTCAATCCTGATGTGGTTGTACATAATAAAGCTACTTGAACAGAACCCACGAATGTTCGTCTGTTTCATCCTGACTGAACAAGCAACATGGTGTCGTAAGTGGGATTTCAGAGACTGCTTGTCAGAGCTAACAGGTGCAGAGTTAACAGTGAACGTAAACTAAGAAAACCGAGAGGCAAAAAGAGCCAGAAACAGCTAAAGGTAATGAAAACTTGCACAAATGATTATTATTACAACTAGGTATCGATGTACTCTTGATAAGATGGATAGCTGCATGGCTTACAAATAGGACATGGCAAGTAACATACATCAACTGGACAGGTGAAATCCTTGGTTACAGTCAGGATGTCCCACAGTGCTCTGTCTTAGACCCTTACTTGTTTAGATTGTATCTTTCAGTCCTAACTTTTTCATCTGAGGTGTTTTACAGTCTATATGCAGACAATCTGAAATTGGGTAAACTGATTACATGTGTTACAGATAAGGCATGTCTGCAAAATAACTTGACTAAATTGACCATTTTGGCCCAGGAAAACAATATTCTGATAAATACATCAAAAACTAAGCATATGAGATTTGGGCGACATAAATGGAAAGGTGAATGTTTAGTATAGCACACAGTGATTGAAATTGTAGACTTGTTTATGGACCTTAGTATATGGGTAGATTCAGCTATGAGTTTTTCTAATCATGTCAACCAATTGGGTAATGATAGTTAAAGAACTATAGATTGTATAAAAATATTTATAAATTCTAGGAAATCAAAAATAATGAAGTCATTGTTTGTTAGTTACATAAGACCCAAACTTCATTATGGAATAACAATACGGAAACCCTATAAAAAAATAAGCATGAATAAACTGGAAAGAGTACAGTGGAAAAATACCAAGGGCATCCATGGATGTGAAAATTTAAGTTATTATGAAAGACTAAAATATCTGAACTTGTACAGTGTCTCTTACAGATATCTAAGATGGGCTCTTATTCAGGTATATAAATCATTTAGAGACAACTATCTCTGGGAATGTTTCAGATTATCAAAAAATACTAAAAAATCATTAGACAACCTATGTAGAAGATTCTATAGTAATGAGAAGTGTACTAATTGGTTCTCTGACAGAATAACAGATGCATGGAACAGATTACCAAATTACATTAAAGGAAGTACTAGTTTAGATATTTTTAAGAACAGCCTGGACACTTATGGGAACAAGTGTTTTGGTATATTGGCAAGCTAGAAGGGCATTAGCTCATTAACCTCGACTACTGTCTCATGGCACCTCTGTGCTCAACACCAAGCAGGCTGTGAGATGGTGGTAAATGCATATGGTTACACCAGAGTGCCTCCTTCCAGCACTAGTAACTTTGCTGGCATATTCTAACTCCGCTCTTGAAAATTAAGTTGAAAAAGTAACTTAGCTTTGTCAATTACCTTATCAACTTAAGTTTGAGTGGAGTTTCATATTGTTCATATGTAACTTTACTGAGAAAATCGGCTTGCAAACTACCCTGTATTTTCCTTCCAACAGCAAGCCAATTTAGGCTGCATTTCATCAGGGAACAACTGTTAGCCAATCGGAGTCACCTCTTTAAACACCTGCACCCCCCGACTGTGTTCCTTCCAAATAAATAGAGGTTCTTAGAGTCGATATTCCCTTTGCTTTTCTGCATTTCTGCATTGTGAGCAGTTTACTACTAGATTCTTCAGGTTTTCGTGCCATTCTGGTAGTGTCACGGTCTCCAAAGAAAAAGCTGAAACCAAGATTCTTTTGTTTTTTTCACTTCCGAGCCAGCCAAATTCTTCATTACTTTACAGTAAGTCTAATTATATAGCTGTCGTCCGTTTTTTTAATCATGCTGTGGTTATCCGGTTATAGACTGGCAGAACTGATATCCTGTCTACTTTAGCTGCATAGGCATAACTCTTTCAGAGGTTGTATAAGCAATATGTAAAATCATATCTATTTTTGTCCAGCTGTCTTTCTTCCAAAAAAAAAAAAAAAAAAAGTAATCCCTTCCCTGCGTTTACGTTGGTTTATGTAGAGTGCTCCATGTTACTTACAGATGACACATTGGAGAGATAGCGGAGGTTTAATTGCTACCTAATATTGTGATGTATTCATTAACATTTATAGTGGAGATGCAGCAATCTAGAGCTGCATATATTGTACATAAATCGCTGGTACTGTGTCTATGGTCAGCCTGGGTTGAAACGGAGACCTAAGGCAAACAGGTCAGTGGTGCTGTCCCTGATCTTAGAAGCCCTACTTACTCGTGTCTTGGCGTGGTTGCAAGTATTCAATACAGTCTTGTTAACCTTCAAGCTAACTGTGCTGTTTCTCATTTACAGCTAAATGTAAACCGTGTACAGTTTTTTTTTCTTGCGCATCAAAAATTTGTTAACTCAAAAGGTTAATGGTTACAACTGTGCTCCTCGTCAAGGTAAGGTAAGGTAAGGCCAGCTCGGTGACACCTCGTTTATCTGTTTTTGGGGATGTGTACTGTAGCTGCACCCTATGGTCTTATAAAATGCATATTGCTTTACTGGAGGATAGTCAAGTCGCTGACATGAAACTTCGGGCCAGCAAACTGTACAGTGGAAGTGAATCCAACATCTTTACACGGAAGGGGCAGAAGTGTGTTTTTGTTGTTTTATAGCTTAAGTTTTAGGAATGTAAACCTATAAAATAAACAGTTTTACATGTCCTTTTGTAAGATAGTGTATTTATATAACTCGCTGGTTTATCAAGTTGTGTGTTGATTGTTTTGGAAGTCCTGAAAAATCTGTTCCCATCGCTAACAGTACGAGTATGACCCATCAGGTAAAATTAACATATTTTGAAGAAAGTATATTAGGGAAGTGGCAAATTATTACTCTATCCAACCGCAATAGATGTATGTTTATAAACTGGATAAACGTGTGTTTTGGAAGACGGGCGTGGTGGATTAATGTGTAAATTTGATAACTTGTACGTTAGCCTTCTGTCAACTCTTAAAAAAGTTTTATAGTTTCATATGGTTTTATGAGTCCAGAAGTATTGACGTTTGTTTAATTTGAATGAAATTCTTTTTTTTTTTTTTTTTTTTTTGGAGTATTCATTTGAAATGTTTTGTATTCTTTTGTTTGTCAAGTGAAGACGCAACAAAACCGGTCAGATCGGTATTGCAGGCTTTAATTACTTTGTATCATATTTAATGAATATGATGAAACTGCAAGCTGCAGTGTAATGTCCATGGGTGGTGTTTTTGTGAATAATGTAGTGTGTCCTTATGCTTATAGTTTGCAAGAAATACTAAGGATTTTGTGTGGTGAATTTAAACGCCATTCTTCTGATTTAAATGTGTCATCGTCTGTGTGACGTACTTTGTTCAGAACATGATGGGTAATGTGCATCTTCGCCTTTCCATACCGCTCAGGTGTATCTTATTACGAGGGCCGCTCCTTATTTTGAGCTTTAAAATGTCTGTGTTTGTCACAGATTCACATTGAAAGGATCTGTCTCACATTCAGTATTAGGATTTTTAACTTATAACTATGGTAAACAGTACCGAATCATATTAACCCCAGTATAACTTTTTGTATAACCTTAAAGTAATGTATTCATTCTGTACGTTCCTTAGCTAAAGTTGTTGGAAACCTGGTAGTAAGTGTTCCCCATTTTGTCCATTTGTTCCACATTATGAGAAGTAGTGTTCCTCATTTTAGAAACAGAAGGTTGAAAGCTATGTTGTACATTGAAACATTTGTTTCTGTAAATTTTAAGGAATCCAGTGTAAATCAAATGGCACACCATAGGAGATCATGAAGCAGTACTTTCCTTTACTGATCACCTGTTGATTTCCAGGTACATGGCAATGCTACTGGTACTTTGTTTTTTGCTTAGTGGCAAAAATGACCTTTGGTATGGAATTGTCTAAATGGATTATGATGCCGGGGCACTTCTATGGGCTAGGCTTGTAAAGGCTCCAGGGCCATTAAGCTTGTACACACCTATGAACCTATGAAGTAAACACAACCTCAGCCGAGTGAACTTTTCCATTCTAAGTCAAGCTGAAGTATGGAATTACATTTGTTGTTATAGAACTGTAATTCGCAGGAGCATTAAAATTACTAGCTTTTCATTTTATGTTTGCAAGTTGCTTTCTGTAGTTCAGGGTACATGTTTTGATTCTTTCATATTCCATTAACTTGCTGTGTGACGTACCTGGGTTCAACTACTGTAGTAACTTGGCTTGTGGGTGCTTTCATATCAATATACCTGGCCTATACAGCAGTCATGCTTTTTCAGTGGCGATGTTGCCATGGTCTGCCAGTGGTTAAAATGTATGATCTCTGATTTCATTTAATGCCAGGTAAATATCCTCGTTAGTGCAGGTACTCGGTGGAAACACGTTCCGGCCCAAAGCTATACGAAATTTCAACAGACTGTCAGTAATTAATCCTGTTTGTCTCTCTCTATGTTGACTTAGATGACAATGGCTGTTTTCCATGTACGGGTCATGGGTCTTGTTGTTGGTAATAAATGTTCTTGGCAAGGTCTACTTTATGCGCTCAAAAGCTGAAAAACCCGAATCCAAATAGCACGACACGTAAAGAGCGAACCGCGAATACGTCGAACGAACGAAACCCAAAAGTGGAAATATCAAATTCGCATAGTTGGCCCGTCTACGGTATAGCTCCGTAAGGTAAGTGTGCAATAGTTACGGTCCTTAAGGTTAGGGAGGGGTTAAGGATAGTGCATAGATAGTTGCGTATGTGGGGTTAGCAGGGTTAGCAGTAGGGTTTTGGTGCTTTAATTTAGGATTAGAAGTAGGGTTTTGGTTAGTGTATGTATGTGTTTTTTTTATTGTGTTTGGATAGGTAGTGTGTTGCAGGTGGTGGGTTGGCCAACTATGATGGTTCGTGGTTTTAAATTTCACGCTTTAGAATGTTTGTATTCACGGTCTGCTCTTTATGCGTCATGTTATTTGGATTTGGGTTTTTCGTGTTTCGAGCGCATAAAGTAGACCCTTCTTGGCCACTTGTTTATGAGGACTTGTACCATTCAACATTATTTAGGTGCTTGTAATGATGCAAAAAAGGTGACTATATAGGCATATCACAAGCTATACATATTTTTTGCTTGTTTCCGATGTTAGGACTACGAGATGACCTGCTCTTTTGCAGCCCACATAAATATCAGAGAAATTAAGGTGGTGATTCTAGCTTTGGAATCCCAACATCACTTGTGGTCTTCAGTTGTGGGTCACGTGGCAAATGTTTAATTTTAGTGCTTGTGTATAGTTGGACATGCTACTGAGGAGGACATTGCGTGCAATGATTCATTTTGGTTAGTGTGCATACTTGGACGGGCTGATGAAGAGGCTGTTGATGGAAATGTATTCTGGTACTTGTGCATAGTAGGACAGACTGCGGACGGGGTCACTGGGGAAATGTTGCATTATGGTGCTTGTGCATACTCACACAACAGCAGATACTGATGGTATGTACTGTTCCATGTGTGTAGTGCATGTTTTTCATTCTTCCTCATCTGAGGAAGTCCAGCGTGATTTGGATTGTATGCTTGGGGTCATTGTCTTGTTGAAAGGTGAAATTCCTCTTCATCATCAGCTTTCTAGCAGACATGTGAAAGTTTTGGGCTCAAAAGTGACCGATATTTGCAAATGTTCATAATTCCCTCCACCTTGTCTAATTCTCCAGTTCAGCTGAAGAAAATCAACCTCAAATCACGATATTGCCACAACCAAGCTTCACCATAGGGATGGTCTTCTTTTGGTGATGCAAAGTGGTGTTTTTTTGCCAAACGAATCTGCTCGAATGTGCCTAAAAAGTCCAACCTTGGTCTCATAGCGGCAACTCTGGGACTTTGAGCTGGTCACAGAGGGCCAACACAGTACATTATATAACTGGAGAAGAAAAGGGTAGATAGTAAAAGAAGAGAAATGGGAATAGCAGGCAAAAGCATCAGGGTAAACAGGAAAGAAAGCTCAGGGGAGAAATATATATTTTTTAGGACAGATGTCCATTTTATACTTCATAGAATGAAGGTTAATTAGACAAGATAATAAGGAGCCTATGCCAAAAGAAAAGTGGAAGCACGGAAGGTAACAGGGGAAGGCAAAATAACATAAAAAGCAGACCTGGACAAACAGGGGTGGAATGAACACAATAGGTGGGGATGACAGTGGAGGGACTCAAACATACACAGGTTGAGCAACTCATGATGTGGCAATTTGAAATGCAAACAGGGTATGCATAAAGATACATAAGTGGAGGAGCACCAGGATGCAGGACAGGCGATACACCATGGTTCCAGTTGGACTTCAACAGCCAGCACATCTCAGATATAACCATCTGCCACACTGGACACTGGGTGACCAAGCAGGTCCCCTTCAGGCCACTCTTAGAAGAGAAGCCTCTACCCAGCTCCTAACAGGTGGCAAGTGGGCCCTTCAGGCTGCCTTTAGCAGGGTGACCTGTAGTCCCCACAGAAGGCCAACCATGGCAAACTCTGGTGACTCTGAACTATGTTTTTCAGCCAGTAGTGTAGCTAGAGTAGGGTAAAGGGGGAATCTGCTGTGGGCAAAAAGTGTTAGGGGATGTGATTTGCAATCCATCATCCTGATTCCCAAACACTTTGTAATGTGTACTGGCTTTTAAAAGTTGCTATTGCTGATATATGTTCAGAAGGAAAGCATTCACTGGAAAGGGAGCAGCCAAAACCCTAAGCTGTCCCATCCCAGATTCTTGTGTTGGTGGATGCATCACAGGGGCCATACCCAGCCATCATGGATCTTATGATCCACCTGGTTCACAGTTGGGAACTTGGAGACTCTTCAGCTCAGTCCCATAATGCTGTTGTCCCAGGTAACCATGGCCTTGGGGGTGCCACTGTGATGCAATATTTCCCTCCGTGAAAGGACAGATGCAAAAAGACAAAGCCTGGGTCAGTCTTGGTCTTTTCACATGTTGCCTTTGTACAGCTCTCCACTCAGTCTCCCTCCCTTCAGGTGTAGCAAATGTATGTAGGTGAGGGTAGTAAATGTATGAAGGTTAGGGCAGCAATTAGTAAGTTACTTCCATCCCTCATCCCTTAGGTCCATTGCTGAATGGGCACATGTAAAGAAAAAAGGCAGAGGTAAGGCAGACTGCTGACACTGAATGAGGTCGCAAGACAATAGTGGTATCAGCAGTATGAGTGGGCAGCCAGCACAGGTATGGGACAATTCAGATAACCACCAGCTAGAGCCCCATGCCTGTCCTTGGCATATTAGTGGAGTGGCGGTCCTTACCCTGCTTCTTCTCTTTACACGTGCCTTTTCTGTGCCCCCTTGTCAGTGTCCACCCATGCAGTATTTCAGGTAAGGTGAGACTGTATCTTCTGCTGTTCTGGGAATCATTGAAAAGGGAGCAGCCAAAACCCTAAGCTTCCCATCGAAGATTCTTGTGTTGGTGGATGCATCACAAGGGGCATACCCAGCCACCATGGATCTTATGATCCACATGTGCCCTTTCTGTGCCCCCTTGTCAGTCACTGTGTGTAATTTGCTGTTTTCAGGGGTAGTAGGTATGTACCTCTGCAATGTCATCACCACTTATGTACCTAATGCAAAGAATACTGCCCCTGTGGATAGGATGGACGGTTTGGATGGGCTAACCAGGTAATGCATATGATATGCATATATATATGTAGTCTTCCAATACATATGTCAAACATCAGTAGTAATCTGTTTGCATTTTCTTTCGTCTGCAGGTTTGTCCACCTTCTGACACTGACATGGCTTCACGACTAGGAGAACGACAAGTGACTGTGTGGGTATGTGGCCATTCCTATATTCACTGGGCTGCCAGCCATGCCTCCGAAACTGAAAACTGGTACAACTTGAGCTTCCTCACATCCACTGTGAAGGTATACTGGATTGCAAAAAGAGGTATGCATTGGAGCGTAGTACTGCAGTTGCTGGAAGAGAAGTGTTTCATCTACCTTGAGCCCGGCATTCTTGTGCTGCACATTGGAGGGAATGATGCCATCAGTCAACCACTCGGAAGGCTACGGTTTCAAATCACAGCAATTTTTGAACACCTGCCATCTTGGTGGCCCTGTTGTCATTTTCTGTGGTCTGATATAATTCCTCAACAGATATAGAAAACAGCAAACAGTCAACGGGCAGCTCACAAGGCTAGACGTTAACAGAATGGATTCATGCATGGCTTGATGCACAGGGTCGGCGGATCTACAATCTGCCATGACAGCATCACCGTGGAAGATGTTCACCTGTTCAGAAGTGATGACGTTCACCTAACTGAGGAGGGCATTGTGTTGTTCTAGTCTGACCTCCACAATGGCATGAAGACAGCTATGCAGGATTGGTAACATGCAGCTTATGAGAAGAATGGAAAACACCCATGATCAAGTAGGATCAGTATAGTAAGTAAAACTCTATTATGAAATGTGTGTAAAATATATTTTTCTGAGTTTGGCAAATAACTGTAGTAAGGACCTGGTGAGGATGCTGCGAAAGAACTGTTTCAGGACAGTGCTACCACGTACAATCTAATATGTCAGTGACCATCCTGCAATACTTCTTTTTTTAGTCTGCTTTTATCAGGCAGGTGTAGAGTTTAGATGACAGGAAGGGCTTACTAATACAGAACTTTATCACTTAGGTCCATTGCTGAATGGACACACATAAAGAGAAAAGGCATAGGTAAGGCAGACTGCTGACACTGAAGGAGGTCGTGAGGCTGCAGTGGTATCAGCTGTCTGAGTGGGTAGCCAACACAGCTAACAGGCAGATCAGATGGCCTTGCTTGCAACTGAAGTACCATGCCTGTCCTGGGTTCATTAGTCGAGTGGCGGTCCCTTACCTTGCTTTTTCTCTTTACATGTACCCATTCAGCAGTATGTTGGCTACACCAAGAAAGTGTATATTTACAATCATATGTGTCTACATGGTAAAACACCTTCTGAATGCTGTACACATGTACAGATATCAGTTTTGTTAGGACTCAGGTTATAGAAATTATGATTTTTTTCATATTTTGGTAAATAACTTTGCAAGGGAGCATGTCAGTGTGCCAAGTAATACCTCATTTTGAAGACAATATTGATAGTTCCATCATGGCAAAAGAACTGTCCTTGTATGTTGTACACATGGACAGATATCAAAGTTAGTTTCGGACTTGGGTTATGGAAATTATGATTTTCTTTTCATATTTTGGTAAATAACTTTGCAAGGGAGATTTGAATGTGCTAAGTAATACCTTAGTTTGAAGACAGTATTGCTGGTTCCAACAAGGTAAAAAAAAACTGTGCCTGTATGTTGTACACATGTGCAGATATCAAAGTTTGTTTTGGAGTTAGGTTATGGAAAGTATGATTTTTTTTCATATTTTGGTAAATAACTTTGCAAGGGAGCATGTCAGCATGCCAAGTAATACATCATTTTGAAGACAGTGTTACTCCTTACAACATGGTAAAAGAACTGTGTCTGTGCACTGTACACATGTACAGATATCATAGTTTTAGTCTTGTATGATTATGAAAATTATACATTTACAATACTTCTCATTATTATGCCCATATCTTTGCAAGGGAGCATGGTGATCATACAAATGATGCACCATTTTGAAGCTGACATTCAGACGCACAACTTCTACACTGATATGTAGGCTCTGTCTGTTACAGGTGATGAGATATTATACTTTATCAATTATGAGAAATATTATATTAATCATATTTCTGTGAATATCTCCATAAAGGAGCATCACACAGTAATGGTTAAGGTATTATTTTAAAGCTGACATTCATACTAACAAATTAAATTGAAATTGTATGGGTCTGCATGGTGCACTGATCAAGATATTGTGCTTTGCTTTTCAAAAAACGTAAAAAATATGCACAATATCAACATTCCTTGCCAGATATTTAATAATGACTTTGATATGCACTATTAACATTTACACTGCTGGAAAGGTCAGTGTCTGCTGAACAACTTTCGCATTTACATTTTTAGTCTAGCTCTTATAGTTAAAGAGTTATGAACATTTGTTTTCTGTATGGTATTACAAAAGGATTTTCTGAAAATGAGCTCAGGCTGCACTGTTGTTCCTATGGTGGAATTATGCAGGCAGCTTTTTCTGAGCTGCTCCGGAGTAAATGAGTTAATGCCCATGTTTGAAATATTTGTAAGTATATATTTTATTAAAGAAAGATGAAACGGAGCATTACAAGGGCACAGAACGCATTACTAACCAAACGAATAGCAAAGAAACATTTACTAAGCAAGCAAAAGGCGTATAAAGTTTATTAATTAAACAAAAGGTTTGAAATTAAGGTATTTGATAAAACGATTATTAGAAAAGCACATAGAAGGCTCAGAGTCACCTTGGAATTGCAAAACAAGCTTGTTTAGAGTAAAACGAGCACAAGAAGACATTAAATGGGCAAAAAGAATACAATAAAGGGCAGAAAGGGCACACTAAGCATAAATAAAAAAAGGCGACTGCATGTTTTTGGCAAATTACTGTGTTTTGGCATAAACTACAATTTCACATTGATTGAACTATTAAGGGCATAACTAGTTATTCGAAGTATCACAAAGTGTGTAAAAGTGCTTACAGTGTATGTTTATTACTATGCATTTATTCCGAAGAGTTTATTGTGTGCTAAGGGGAACTATTTTGTGAAGTGCAGTCAAAATTCAGCCATTCAGAAAAGTTTCTTGTGCTGGGTGTGTCTATTCACAAAAGGCTGCCATTACAGAGTGTTTCTTGCACTGTAAAGAGTTATTTAGCAAGCCATTTTGGAAGTGTTTCAATGTGCTGTGTACTGTTTATTCGCAAAGTACAGTTACTCTGAAATGTTTCTTACTCAGAGCTTCTTCTATTGCCCAGTTTATTTGCACAGTGCAGTTATTTGAAATGTTTCTTACACTGATAAGAGGTGATTTCTCCAAGTACAGTAATTTCAAGAGTGTTCCTGTGTCACGGAGACTTATTTCACAAAGTATTTCACAGAGTTCAGTTATTCAGAGGCTTGTTGTGCTATTGTTCATAGTTACAAGTACTGGCATAAATTTCTGGCATATATATATATGTGTGTGTGTGTGTATATATATATATATATATATATATATATATATATATATATGTGTGTGTGTGTGTGTGTGTGTTCGTGCATACCTGCAAAAGCCTTTACTGATGTGTTAACATGGCAGAGGCATATTGCAGATCAGGTCCACTTGTATTTGATCAGAATATTGCAGAGAATTGGATAATATTTGAGAAAGTGTATGATATTTTCATACAAACAGCTTATTCTGATAAAAATGCACGCACAAGGGCATTCATTTTGCTAAACCTAGCTGGGTCAGAGGCAGTGAAAGAGAGGGTTCATTTGTGTATGCACCAGCAGTGTATGAATGAGGAGGAAAAATGTAACTGTTGTTCAGGCTCAATCAAGGGAAGACCCCGAGTGTCTGAAATGCAAATTCAGGGAAATGTGCAACCCCTTGACAAATGTTACAATAGAGAGGCATTTGTTTTACACAAGAGATCAACAGCCAGGAAAAAAATCTGCAGCTTATATTACTGATCTGAGAAACAAAGCTAAAACCTGCATGTTAGGTGATTTAAAAGAGGAGTTAATAAAGGAGAGAGAGCATCTGAAGACCTTAAGCAGAACATTGCCACTGCACCTACATTAAGATACTATGATGTCAATAAACCAGTCAATTTTTCCTGTGATGCTTCAAAATTTGGTCCTGGAGCAGTTATTCTTCAAGAAGGCAGACCAGTAGCCTATGCATCTAGAACTCTTAGCCGAACTGAAATAAAATATGCTCAAACTGAGAAAGAACTTTTAGCAATTGTGTTTGCATGTTAAGTTTTATGATTATATTTATGGTCGAGCTATCCAGACTGAAACTGATCAACCTCTAGTCACTATTTTAAAGAAGTCTATGCAATCCGCTCTAGCAAGATTACAAATGATGATGCTCAAACTGCAGAAGTACAACTTTAAAATGGTCTATACAAAAGGCAAACTTCTTTATCCAGATCACCCAGAAATACAACTGAACAGCTTGATGCAGAGAATTTTGACTTTGATGTTATGGAAGTGAGTAATTTTTCTACCATGAGACTTGATGAGCTGACAGATCATACATAGTGCTTCCTTGCAACGAGAATATATCCAGATTTTATATCATGGTCACCCAGGTTGTGAATCTACAAAAAGAAGGGTGAGAGGACTAGTATTTTGGCCTTCTCTAGCAAAAGACACTGGCAAAGTATTTTCATCTTGTTCAGTATGCAATAGTACTAAACTGCATCTGCAAAAAAAAAAAAAACACTTCAGCTAAGTCATGTTCCTCAAACTACCTTGGTCAACAGTAGCCACTAACATATTTGAGTGGAACAAGCAGCTTTACTTAGTGTTGGTAGACTCTTATTCAAACTGGTTTGAGACTGATTTATCACCTAAGCTAATTTTTACTGTTATGACCCAGTAGAAACGTCATTTCTCGGACTGTGGAAGTCCACAGAAGCTTATCTCTGACAATGGTACCCAATTTACCAGTCAGTTGTTTCAGAATTGTGCAAAAAAATGGTACTTTGTACATTTTAACCACAAAAGAAAACCAAACAAATGGACTCAGGAAGCAGCTCTTGAATAAGCACAACGAGTTTACCTAGGTTTCGTCTTTAATCCGACTTCATCAGAACACAATTAAATGCAAGACAAACAGCACCTTTAAATACACACCTACAAATGACATCATCAATTACATAAAAAATAATGATGATTATTTAAAAGGCCAGCATACAAAGTTAAAACACAAACTTCAAAAGAAATAAACTTCAAAAAGAAATGTGTGTTTGCAATGTTGTTACAGACCAAACACCACTATTGTTAATGCAATTTAAAAATACAATAGTAGTACTGTTAATGCACTCAACACAATACCTGTTGACAAAAAATGAATGAAAATAAAAGTAAATGTAAAAATAAAAATGAAGATGAAAATAAAAATGAAAATAAAATTAAATGAGTGAAATAAAAATATTCACCCCAAAATATGTTTTAATTTTAAAATAGGCATGAGACTGATACAGTCATTAATGCCTGGCTGTTGTAAAGCATTAAGCCTCAACTGCCATTTCATTTCGGCTATGTCTAAGTGCACATCTAATGTCTTTCCAAACCTATCTACCATGATTTGCTGAATAACACTAAACCTAAAACAATGCCCACCATTAACATCAATATGCCTATAAAGTGCATTCGATTTTTTCCTCAATCTAATGTCTGACTGGTGCTCAATGATCCGCTCCCTTAATGCCCTACAGGTCTTCCCTAAAAAGGCCGGACATTGCTTACATAGGGCCACATAAACAACACTCGTACTATAACAATCAAAATGAGCCCCTGGTCTAACCGTAACACCACCCACCTTGAACTCAGCACCAGTCACATTGATCAAATGGCAAACACTACACCTACCACACCTGAAGTTACCTATGTGTGCCAACATCAGAAGTATCATTCCTTTCCAATAATTGCTTGAAAGACGGGCCTTTCCTATAAAGACATTAGATGTGCACTTAGACATAGCCGAAATGAAATGGCAGTTGAGGCTTAATGCTTTACAACAGCCAGGCATTAATGACTGTATCAGTCTCATGCCTATTTTAAAATTAAAACATATTTTGGGGTGAATATTTTTATTTCACCCATTTAATTTTAATTTTATTTTCATTTTCATTTTTATTTTTACATTTACTTTTATTTTCATTCATTTTTTGTCAACAGGTATTGTGTTGAGTGCATTAACAGTACTACTATTGTATTTTTAAATTGCATTAACAATAGTGGTGTTTGGTCTGTAACAACATTGCAAACACACATTTCTTTTTGAAGTTTATTTCTGTGAAGTTTGTGTTTTAACTTTGTATGCTGGCCTTTTAAATAATCATCATTATTTTATGTAATTGATGATGTCATTTGTAGGTGTGTATTTAAAGGTGCTGTTTGTCTTGTATTTAATTGTGTTCTGATGAAGTCGGATTAAAGACGAAACCTAGGTAAACTCGTTGTGCTTATTCAAGAGCTGCTTCCTGAGTCCATTTGTTTGGTTTTCTTTTGTGGTTTATTTGTTCTATTCTTAGTATGGACTTTGTACATTTTACCAGTAGTCCTGAATACCCACAGTTAAATGGGCTACCTGAACGTGCAGTGCAGAGTGCAAAACAGTTACTAGAGAAGTCAAAGCTTGACAACATCTATGTCTTTTAGAATTTACTCAGTCTCAGAAACATACCCCATGACAATACACTTGGCTCACCTGCTCAGAGACTTCTATCTAGACAAACCAGAACAACCTTTTCTATCAGTTCCAGTTTGCTGAGGCCTAAACCTAAAAACAACAGAGCAATCAAAGCCCAACTATTCAGAAAGGGTTCTTTCCAGAAGTCCAGTTATGATGAGTCAAGCAGATTTTTTCATCCATTGAAAGATGGAGACAGTAAGCATACAAATGGCAAAAGGTTTCGACTGAATTGGTCAAGTAACAGGTATTTGTACTGAGCCGAGAACCTACTTTGTGGAATCTGAGGGCGCTGAGTGCAGGAGAAATCGCAGACATCATCTTCCTGTATCAGAACCGATATCGCAGAATTGTTCCTGTGATAAAGACTCTAGATCTCAGAGCAATCCAGACAATGTTCTTGTTGAAGAATGTGTCTTAACTCCTACTTCTGTTCCTGAAGATGTTCCTGATGTCCCCAAAGTTGAACATTCAGCAGAGGCAGTCCCAGTTGCTAGACCTAATTCTAAATTCTGTCACACAATTTGGTTGCATCTCCAGACCTAGTGTAAAATACACAGCAACCTGGACATAATTGTCTATATATATTTAGTTCTGTATAATTGTATGTCCAATAATTATTTTGTATCCACTGCATATCAATGTCGTCAGTGATGCATGATTCATTTCTCAAAGACGGAGGATGTAGAATATGCATGTGTGTTGTACCTTTAAGAAGCATTTCCAAGGACAGCACGTCCTTATAAACAGCAAGCACGTGCTAACTTCAGTGCAAAGTTGAGCGTGCAGCCAGAGTATCAGCATGTATGAGAGAGAGAGTTTGTTTATAAGTTTATCTAAGTTAAACTTATTAAGCCTCAATCCTGATGTGTTTGTATATAATAAAGCTGCTTGAACAGAACCGACGAATGTTCATCTGTTTCATCCTGACTGGACGAGTGACAGGACCCATGCATGAGACAAAGCATTTAAGAGCTGCCTCTTTCCATTAGTAGTACAGGGGGCAGTCCAGGGTAAATTTTCTGTTTCCTATTCATAGATCCAAGTTGTTCTTGAATATGGTGAGGGATGAGCTTTATTTTATGTGGATGGGGAATCTGTTCCAGAGCAGCAGTAGCTGATGTGAGATATACCTGTCCCTCCAAACTATTCTGTTGATGTTGCAGAAGAGGTTTAGATCCATAGACCAAGTATTTATGATGCCATTTGACTTGCTGGTGTACAGTAAATCCATCAGTATTGGTTGGAGGGTGCCCTGTATGCCAGACACAGGTCATCTCTTAGCCGTAAGTAGGATTCAGAGTATAGTAACAGGGCTTTGAGTCGATCTATGTATGACATAGTAAAAAAAAATATGTTAAATTTATGTTATACAGCTCAAGACTAGAATTTCACACTCCAGAGAATGCAAATATGCGTCCATGTGTTTTTAGAAACCCTTCTGTCTTTTTCATGTGTAATCTTGGTACAGATACCACTAGAATCACAAAAGCCATGAACCCTAGAATCCTGTGAAATTCTCTTGCAGAAGTTTGAGACTGATTTGAGAAGTTCAGGAAAATTTCATATAAAATTCCATCTTCTCTTGAGTTAAAAAGGCCTTTTGAACTGAAGAATATATAAGGCATCCCAGAAACACAATCCTGTGAGACAGAGTTGAGAATTTTGCAATATTTATCTGGAAGATCAGATTAATCAAAAAAGAAAACCTATGTTAACAACTCGACATCTGGCTAAAGACTCTGCAAAGATAAACAAGCTGTCTTAATACGGAATGATGTGAACGCCATTCAGTCTGCAATAATGTATGAATGGTTTTAGTCATTTTGTGAATGCCCCTGACAGGAAATTTCCGATATAGTAAAAAAAAAAAAAACACAGCTTTCTTAAAAAGGAGATACTTTAGTCAAAAAATCAATTAAATCTTATTTTCTTAAAGAGGCAATCATTTCTGAGTGGAGAGGATCCCCAGTAAGGATTTATATGCCAAAAACAAAGCTCTTATGCGACTGCTGCTCCAGTGAAGCCCAAGAGATACTTCTTGAGACAGCAAGAATGCAATGAAGAAAGCTTCAACCTGACTGATGACTACTCTCCTTTGAATTAGACAATCAGCAGTCAGAGTGAAGGAGTGGGGGCAGCTAGACCTTCATGAAACTGGCCATTCAATGTTTCCTAGGCAGGAAGCAACCAATATAGCCTGCAGCAGTGAAACTGATTAACATTCATTGTTTACTCCCTATTAGCAAAAACACTCTTATTCATGGTAACTTCAACTAACCTTCAATAAACTGGAACATCTATACCTCCAATATAGGATATGCATAAAATTCCTAGAAATAATCAACAAAATTTCCTTGAGCAGAGCAGGTGGTAAATGAAAATACTACAGGGTTAACCTGATTCTAACAAATATGGCTGTCTCTTACACAACATCTCCTCTGGTATCTCCTTCCCACAATGAAGTCTGACTGTAAACTTATCAGCTTCTCCTTCAAAGATCTTTCAGCAAACCCCAGTGAATTTAATGACTAAAAATGCTAACCTCAACCAAACAGACAAAATATTAAAATTCACTTATCACTGCTCCTTCCCAGACCATAATATAGCAGAAAGATTCATCAAGGAATTCTACACCATTTAGAGCAACCAGAACTGTCAAAGGGGGAGGTAAGGAAAAGGGTATTACATAACATCTGGTAATTATTTTTTGCACCCATGAATCTTTTGCAATTTCTAGCCAAGCCCTCTGGTGCAGTGATAAATGACCACCAACTGCCTCCAGAGGTGGACAGTGGGCCCTCTTTTCAGGAGAGCTGGTAGGATCTGTCAGAATAACTATCTCCTCATGGATCTTGGAAGGGACCACTGATTTTCTGAATCACATTTTTGACCCCCTCATTGATTCCTAGAAAAGGTCTTTTGACAGGTCAAAAAACATACACCCACAGCAGACAAGATTTTACCTTCCTGCTCACACCCAGATGGTGTCTCCTTTACCTTAGGACCAAATAAAGAGCTTCTGTCAAAAGAAGCATTGACGAAGGAAGAGTTGAAAGGGTCTGTAAAAATCACACAGGCGCATCCAGGCATGTCTCCTAATGGAAATGCCTGAACCTGTCACCCTTGAGGTACCTTTAGCTGCATGGGAGATGAGCCTCATGGATGAATTTGAAACAGACTGTAAGGTTGCCAACTGTGTGGCAACTGAACTCTCTGCCTCTGAAGTAATGGTCCCAGAAAGGGATTTGGTAATAGCTTAGTGACCAAAGAGCAGAGGTCGCTGAAGCATACACACTCTTCTCAACTCTATCCACAGCCCTATACACCCTATTAGGGGGATGGACAGAGGAACTTTGCTCTGCAAGTTATTCTTCATGCCCACAGCTAAGACCATGGACATCAACTGGTACTCATTTACTCCAGAATTACATGCCCTTTGGTGGTGCAAGGATCCTGTCTGGTCTCTATGGGACTGGGTCAACAGAGTTAGGTTCCTTCCACTCCCTTCAACAGACCAAATCAATGAGCTCATCGGTTGGCGCTGTCACCTAGGAGGTAGATGGGCTAGCTCCAAAAGCTTCCAGGAATACTAACTCCTCTTAGGAAGGGTTGTCGGTAGACCAGCTACTTCTTTGCTTGATGATTTCCAGAATGTCGCAGACGGAGAAGTCTTCATGTGATGATCTTGGGGACATTCCCCCTCACTGAAGTCAGTGTCTTCTGTGGCAGACTCTTGAGGGGAGTCTAAGTACCTCCTCTTGCATGTTTTCTTCCTGGGAACTTCTTCAGTGAAATGTTCTTGAGAAGTATCAGAACAGATCAATATACCCTGCTACGTATCCTGGATGCTTATCTAGGCTGGCTGTCCCTGTGGTGGAGGAAGCTGAAGCTCAAGACACAATGACAACTCCATCCAGAAAGCAGGTGTCGAGGAGGGAGGAAACATCCAATCTCTAGGAGCAGAGAAAGCTTTCACTACAGCCTTGAAAGTGGAATGTCTTGGACAGAAAGAAAGCAAACGGCTCTGAGAAAATATGCTTCCATACTGTCAGCTCCAGGAAGGAGTCGGGCCTGAGCTGTCAAGCACTGAGACTTCGCTGGGCAGAGACGGGTCTGACAACTTTGGCGTCAACTTCAAAACCCCAGATCCGGAGCTAATGCTACAGCTCTGAGAGTCTCCTGGCCCCAAAGTGCCTGGAGCCAGTCCACTCGGGAATGCCACTGGAGTACAAGATAGTGTGGTCTTTGCATTTGATGTGGACAGCTCCAGAATCCTCAGATCCACTGCTCTGAAACCAGGGATCAGATCAGAGGAAGAGGCAGAATAGGCAGGGTAGTGCTCACAATGGTCTTGGGAGCAAAGGGGTAGGGGCTGGGAGAACCCCCCCCCCCAATCTGAATTTGCGTAGAAAAACTTTGTCATCCTGTTCACTTTGACTTCGATCAGACTTATGGAAGAACGGGAGGAACGTGCTGCAGATGTCACCTTAGAGTGGTAATGCCTTGGAAACCTATCAGGAAAGTAGAAAGGAAGGTGTGAGGACACCGGAACAAAGACCAGAGAAGATCTGATCTCAGCGGACTTGTCAGATTTTGTCTTTGGATCAGAAGGTGAGTTCCAATGATTTTGAGAGCTTACAAGGCAGTTCTGAACCCATAGTCACGGAAGTAGCCTCTTTCTTCTCAGTTTCCATAGGGGTTTGAGGCCCAGAAGATACATCTGAAGATTTAGAAAGAAGCAACCCTCTTAAAATGAACTTGTTACTTCGATCAATTAAAGCTCTTGGATGGAAGACTTTGCAAATTTCGCATTCAAAAATCTAAGCGTGCAGGGCCTAGACGTCCGAGTTTCAGAGGGTCAGATCCAAACCCATTTGTTGAGGAACAAATTAAAATGACAATATCAGATTGTTGTTTTTTTAAAGACTATTAAAATGAAATGCTGCATTCATTACTGGATAGATTAGTGACGCATAAAACATGCCCTGCAGAATTAGAAGAGCTAAAGAATATGATTTTCTAACTTTAACAGATGCACACTGGCCAAAGCTGAAATTGATAGCACTACACACGAAAAGCTCCTAGTTCCAAGATTTACCAATCTTTGTTTTAACTCATTACAGCCAAGCGACACTTCCAGGTGTTTCTGTAGTTATATCCTGCTGACGCCTCTAGGAGTGAAATATTCCTTGTTCATATTTGCATTAATTATTCCAGAACCATGATACATACCAAATATTAAAATGTTTCATCTTAAAACTTACATAATGGCAAAAACTGATATCTAACCAATGTCTATGGCAGGTAAAGAAATATTAATTGTTGTTCATATAATATTTTATACTGTCATAAATTTCTTGTTTTTCTAAATATCTCATCAACCAAGTAGCACACACAAAGCTGCTTGATCTCATATGAAAAAAAAACTAATATGTAGGAACAAAATTCTGATGATTGTGTGTGTAACTTGAGTGGTTACTCAGATATTTTAAGTTGCTTACAAAATATTGCAAACTTAAATGTTATTTATTTTACTGTGACTTATAAAATCCTTTTAAGACCTAGAACCTAAAGAATTCTACCACTGTAAAATAGCTTGTGTTGAAGAATTTGAAATTTACACTTTTAATAACCCATGGAACTATTGCTCCAGAGATATAAACATTTTTTGAAATGTGAAGACATAATTTTAATTCTATTAAAAAACTTAGGCTCCTCCCATTGGAAGTTACAGTACAAACTTCAAGTGCTCCACTGCAGGGCATGAGTTAATAAGTAGCAAACCTGGCATCTTGTCCCATTTCTTTAAAGGTTTAAAAAAATTAATGTTCTCCAGCAGTTATACATACTGAATCCTTCAAGCTTCATAGCCAGTGAAAAAAGGAGATAATATGCTAGTGCCAGTGAAATACAACGATAAAGATAAACAGAAAAAAAAGAAAAAGAGATAGCGAGTCATTAACAATAATTAACTGCTTAACTTTCACTAACCCACCAAACATGATCACACATCATACCCAAAATGCAGTAGGAAATATAAAAAGTAACAAGAATAAAACAAAATGCCTTAAATCTTTCATGATAATCTTTTAAAGATTTATCCAGTTTTTAAAGATATCTTGGGGCAAACGTCATGATGCAACATTTAATATTAAAGGCAAGGAAAATATTAATGTCTAGTTGAATTACACTATTCATAACCTCAAGAACTTTAGCAAACCAGACCTGCCTGTCAAGAACTGCTTAAGTTCTCGAGAATTCATACTAATTACTTCACTAATGTCCATCTTGTTCGGCCTCTGCTCCTCTTTTGCTTTTAGTTCTTCCCAACAACTTTGTCTTCTCTAGTGAATATTGCCTTTATATTATGTGGACAAAGCATTTGAATTTTATTTTACTAATATCCCTTGTAGTCAACAGCTTGGATTTTTTAACTGTTGATCAATTTGATATTCTTGCAGTCCAAGGAATTCTCCATAAAGTTTTCGCCAACTCCACAGCACAGAAGTATGAATTTTATGTCAATGTCCTGCTTTATTGGCCAAACTGTCCTTCACACCAGTGTTACTCTGTCAGCTTTAGCATTCCAATCACTCAGCTTCATGTGAAGTCCAACCCTCACAGCCATATTTTATTAATGGGAAAACCATAGTTGTGAGGGCTGAACTTCTCTTTAAACTTTTATCCAGATTTGACATAACTTTATTTCCAAAAAAGCAAATACATTTTAATTTCATGGCTGCAATCACCATCTGCAAACATTTTTGAGCACAGGAAAACAATCACTCACTGCCTTCAATTTACCCCATCTATATACAAAGAATCAGTATAGGGGACTCGGTGGTGCAGCGGTTAGCATTGTCGCCTCACAGCAAGAAGTTCTCCCATTTGATTTTCGGCTGGAGCGCCTTCTGTCTGGAGTCTGCATATCCTCCCCGTGGTTGAGTGACGTATAAAGACATGCAGGTAGGTGCGTGGTGCATGAATGGGTGTGCCTTCTTTGAAGGTTGGGTGTCGGGCTGGCAACTCAGCACAGTAAAAAATCCACTGCCAATCATAAGCGGACCGGAGTTCCTCTGTGGCGACCCCTAACTGGGAAAAGCCGAAAGACATTACTATATACAAACAATCAGTATCTCTAGATGACATATTTTAATTTGCAACAAACCTTTTACCTTTATCAACAGGCTCTTCAACTTTTCTTCTTTTTTATTCAGTAGAGTGCTATAATCTGCATATCTGAAGTGGTTACCATTTCTTCCAGTAATTATGATTCCGGCATTTGACTGGTCTAACTCAGCATTAAGCATTGTATTTTCCCTATATAAATAGAATACAAAGGGTGACAACACACAGCCCTGCCATACTGTTTTCCCAATTTTGAACCAGTCTGATATTCCATATTCTGCTGTAATTATTGCTTCTTGTTATGCATACAGATTCCTCATGAGGTAAATAAGGTGAACCAGTATCGACATTTCTCAAAGAACTTGCCACAATTGTTGACTAGAAGGGCTAATAGCCTTGTACATGTGGCAGTTCTCAGCCCGTGTATTGCTGGACTCTAGCACTGCCCCTCTGTCGGCCTGGAATGTAAACAGACTTTTTTCACTATGCTGGTCACTGCCAAACTTTCCAAACTAGCTGTCAAATACCAATCATCACTAAAGCAGCAACATTTTGCAGGAGTTTAAGGAATTCAGCTGGAATTGTATCACTTACTGTAGTCTTTTTAGCAAAGATTTCTAGGGCCTATTTGACGTCAGTTCTCCAGCATGTCTGGGTCTAAATCAGAATGCACTGTTGTATTTATCAGTGTGATGTCAGGGTCCTTTGTATATAGTTGTTCTGTATACTGCAGTAACCTCTTCTTAATATGTTCTGCCAGGTCCCCCATCTTTGCCATTTATCATGCTCACCTTTACCTGGATGTTTCCCTGAATGTCATCAGTCTTCCTGAACAGATCTCATCCTTCTCATTTTATTTTCTTCCTAATCTTTGCACTGCTCATTTAAATATGTTCACATCTCTCTACTTGCTATGCTCCAAAACTCTACATTCTTATTCCAATTGTCTTTTGCTCTCCTCCTCTCCTTGGCCTCCTCTAATGCCTTCACTGACAGACATCATGCATTTTTAATCTTCATTCTGTGTGGAATAGTTCTGATCCCTCTTCCTCCTCCTCTTGGATAACATGACAAACTTATGTTCATAGTTCTTTGGGTGCTCATATCTACCAGGTTTAATTCCCTAAATATATTCTTCAACTTAACTTCGTATTTACTTTGAATACTGCTGACCTCAAATCTGACTGGCCCAAATGCTTTTATTTTTATTAATTCTAAACATTACACTAAGAATATCGCAGTTGTACAGCGGTAACGTTGTTACCTCACAGCAAGAGTGCCTTCTGTGTGGAGTCTGCATGCCCTCCCTGCAGTCGAGTGGCCTCCAAAAGACATGCGTGAATGGGCGTGCCTTTGCTGAAGGTTGGGCGTCGGGCTGGCAACTCGGCACAATAAAAAAAAATCGACTGCCAATCATTAGCAGACCGGAGTCCCGCTGTGGCGACTCCTAACCGGGAAAAAGCCGAAAAGACAAACAACAAACAAAACACTACACTAAGAAGCTGATAGCCTTTGTCACATTAAGCTCCTGGACTGTATACAACTCTTCCATGCAAAGCACACAGTTAATCCAGCTTCGGTGCTCATCATATCATGATAGCCACATGTACAGCTGTTTCTTAACCTGTTGAAATGACAGTGTTTGTTATAAGCAGTTTTCAAGACCAAACTAGCCCCCTTTTTCAGTGGTCCTCTGCCACCTTTAGCATTCCAATCACCTAAGACAATATAACACTTTTTTTGTTTTGGTTACATTTTCATATGTTGCTGCAAATGCTTGTAAAACTGGCCAACTTCCTCCTCTTCAGCATCTTTAATTGCAGCATAAAAATGTATTGCTGGAATGATGAATGGTGTGCCTTACTAGTCTGACTTAGATCATTCCACCATTTACTGGACTGTAACTAAGCAATGATTTTGACATCCTTTTATGAAAATTAAGGTATTCTCCAGTTCTTCTGCAAACTTCTTGACCACAGTAGAAAATCTGATGATTATATGATAAGCAATAATCCATTCCAGTCCATTTTAGTTTAAAAATGTTCAAAATAGCCAAGATGTCTGCACATTGAGTAACAGCTTAACGTCAGCTCTCCCAGTGTGAACACAGAAACTCGGGAGAGAGAGCCAGTAAATAAAAAGTTATGTACTTACTGTAACTAAACATCGGTGTTGTCCATTTTAATTCTTCCTCAGTGTATGGGTTCGGATCTGACTCAGCCTAATATTCCTATTTTGGATCCAGCTCTCAAATTCTTTTGCCTTATTCCATCCCCATTGCCTCAGATTGAGTTTGCTGCCATATACCCCTATAGTTAAATAGACGTATAGGTCAACAGAAAAGGCAGGGCTCAAACCAGGAACTGAATGTTCTAAAACAGTCCAATAGGTCTCTCCAGAAAAATGGATGGGGATGGAGGGGAGGGAAGATAAGGAAGAATGAAAATGGGCAACAGCCTAGTTATAGAAAAACAACTAGGTGAACACAAACTCCACAGATTACCCGGCAAATGGCAAGGAGACGGTAATGAAGGTAAACGCAGTAACCACAGCAAATCCGTTTATAGCACACTGAACAACACAAGACAACGAAAGACGAATATCCACTGTTGATAATATCCGTTATTTCGTGGATATTATCAACAGTGGATATTCGTCTTTCGTTGTCTTGTGTTGTTCAGTGTGCTATAAACGGATTTGCTGTGGTAACAGCCTAGTTATGGTAAGTACATAACTTTTAAATCTGATGTTGCCCTTTTCATTCTTTCTCAATATATGGGACAGAGTCCCCAGCTACGTTGATCTTGGGTGACCCTCATGGAAGGATATTCCGGAGTACTGCCAAACCAAAGGCAACTCTGTTTCTAGAAATAATATCCAATCCGTAATGAATAACAAAAGTATGAGCAATGGATCATGTAGTTGCAGTGCAAATATCATCAACAGATGTTCTTGACAAAAAAGCAGATGATACAGCCATGGATCTGGTTGAATGAACTTTATGGGGGTTAGGTAATGTCATGCCCATCTGAGAATAAATCCAGTAAATACAGTTTATCCATTTGGTTAAAGTGACTTTAGAGACTGGACAACCCAGGCATTTTGGCAAAAAGGAAACAAAAACTTGATCCGATTCTCTAATTTGTTTTGTTATGCAAAGATAAAAATGTTGTTGTCTGTGCAGATCAAGGAACTGCAGTATGTGCTCTCATCTACTGGAAACATTTTGGAAAGAAAACTGGTAAGTGAATGCATTGAGAGATGTTATTTTTAGAAGGGTTAGCCTGCAAGAAAACACTGTCCTTATCAAAAATGATGTAAAGAGATTTTGAAGAAGGAGCCAGGAGTTCAGATATTCTCTTTGCAGAAGTAATGGCTACCAAGAAAGTTGTTTTACATGACAGGAAACAGGAATTTCAGACCAGATTTGTCAAAGGGTTTCTGCACTAGACCACTAAGCACAACTGTCAGATCTCGAGGTGGAGAGGAATCCTTTATCAGATGCCTCAGAAGAAAAAGGCCTTTCAGAAAAGCTTTGCATATTCTAGATGAAGCCAGGGAAAAATGTTTGTTCCACGTGTGAAAATTGGAAATTGCTGCCAGATGAAGTTTAATTGTAGAGAAACTAGCTCCTGCTTTAAAAAAAGACGTCAAAAACAGAAAAATTACAGAAATTGGGGGCAGAGAAAGGATCAGTTTCCTTATTTGACACTCAAATGGATAATCCTTTCCATTTACTTTTGTATACTTTCTTGATAGATTCTTTTTGAGAAGCCAAACTAATGTCACATACAGGGGAAGAAAGCCTGGGCTGTTTTAACTCACTAGAAGTGGAGAAACCATGCAGTTAGTTTGAGGGCCTCAATGCTGGAGTCTTGGATCCCTGAAAGGTGAGAAAGGAGATACAGAGATGGCTCCAGTATCCATGGAGGATGATGAAGGTGAGACCACAGAATAGGGAACCACACTTGTTGAGGCCAGAAAGAGGCAATGAGGATTACTGAGCTCTTCGGCACACTTGCTTTCTGTAGAACTTTGGGGATCAAGGGAAGAGGAGGGTAAGCATAAAGAAGTCCTGAAGGTCAAGCGTGCACTAGAGTGTCTCTTGGTGACTTCCCCTGAGGGGAGATGAGAGAAAAGAACTTGCAGTACTTGTTGAGGGATTGGCAAATAGGTTGCAGAAAGGTTGGTCCCAATTCTGTAAGATCATTTCTGTCACAAATTCATTGAGAAACCAATTGTGAGGCATCAAAATGTATCTATTTAAATTTGTCTGCTAGCACACTGCTTTTCCCCAGAATATGAGTCACAGTTAGAAAGTGGTCTGATGAGATCATCCATTCCCATACTTTTATGACCTCTCTGCAAATGGGATAAGATCAAGTTCCTCTTTGTTTGTTGATGTACCAGACTACAGACATCTTCTCAGTCTGAATCTCAATAGTCCCCAATGGGAGAGCATCTTGAAATGCCTGCAATGCTAATAGGACTGCTCTCATCTCTAGGACACTGATATGCAACTTGGTGTTTTGGGGGAACAACATTCCTTGGACAGTTCTTCCCAAGAAATGCCTCCCCCCAGAAGCATCCATGGTCACTGCAGCTACTGGATTAGGTAGAACAAAGGCTCTGCCTAGATGAGGATCAACTGACTGCATCCACCAGTGAATGTGGTGTGTGCAGACTGGTATGACTTTGACTGGAAAGGACAGGGGTAGATACAGAATGGACCACTATACAGCTAGAGTCCACTGAAGAACCCGCATAAAGAAACATGGCAAAGGAAGTAGTGGTGTGGCTGCTGCCGTGGAACCTAGTGCTTGTAGTACTAACTTTGCCAGAGGAGATAGATGTACAAGGAGATTCTGAACCTGGTTTCTGATGGCTGAAACACGATGAGGGGGTAGAGATGCTGTCTGTTCTGTCGTATCTAAAACAGAACCTATGATCTCCAGACTATGGACTGGTGCTAAGTTTGACTCAACATGATTTACTGTCATACCCAATGATTTGCAAATTTGAAGAAAGCAGTCCCTGGCATGCAGAAACAGATGCTGGGGGGGGGTTCAGTCATCTAGATATGGAAACACCCGAAATCCTTTCAGTCTCAAATGAGCTACCACTACTGCCACACACTTGGTAAACACCCTGGTGGCTGAGGTGAGTCCAAAGCACAAGAGTTCTGAATTGATAGTGACTGGCTCCCAGCCGAAAGCACAAGTGCCTGTCTATTTTGATGTGATAATATGCATCCTGAAGATCTTTCGAGCATATCCAATTATCCTTGTGAAGAAATGGTAGGATGGACTGTACCGTGACCATTCAGAACTTGACTTCTTCACACACTGATTCAGTTTGCTTAGATCCAAAATTAATCTGAAGTCACCTGTTTTTGTTGATATTAAAAAGAAGTGTGAGTAAATTCTGAATCCTATTTGGTCTGATGGGATCTTTTGAATGACTCTTGTCTAGCAGCTTTTGGATTTCTTGTGCTGCTGCCTTCCTTTGACAGGGTGGAACATTGGGAAGTTTCTTCATTTTGCAAGATGGAAGAAGGAACAATCATACGTAATAACCCCTGGATATGTACCCAAAGAGTGGCGTATAGCAACAGTGGCCCCTCTACACAAAGGTGGTGCCTCAACGGATCTTGGAAACTATTACCCCATAAGCCTGACTAGCTTGGTCTGCAATGCTATGGAAAGGATCATCATGGACCTCATAAATAAAGCTATTGGGGACCTACAGACACTGGATCCTACCCAGTTCGGCTTTGTTAAGGGCATATCCTGCCTCTTAAACCTGGTCGATTTCTTTGAAACAGTCACCAAGGCCATTGACGAGGGGAAGGTGGTTCACACAGCCTACCTGGACCTCGCAAAAGCCTTCGACACCAGCTTAAATATAAACCCCTATGTCACTAGATGGGTTGCAAACTGGCTCAAGGACAGAACCCATATGGTTAGAATTGCTGGAGCCATGTCAGACTCCAAACCAGTTACTTGTGGCGTCCCACAAGGCTCAGTCCTGGGACCTCTCTTGTTCGGTATATATTTCTTGGAGGTACAGGCCAACACCAAAGGACTGTGGCTGACCAAGTTCACAAATGACTGCAAACTGGGCACCATAATCGACTCTCCAGCCGACACAAGCATCCTCCAAAAGGGTCTCATAGAAACAGACAATTGGTGCCAGAGCCATGGCCTCAAGCTAAATGCCAAAAAATGTATAGTCATCCCCTTTGGCAAAAACAAAGTGCCCACAAATTACCACATAGGTGGTAATCCATTAAGTACAGAAGAAGTAATTAGGGACCTGGGGACCCAAGTTTATAGCAATCTCTCATTTGACAACCACGTGGCCAAAGTGGTTAGAAAAACATTTATATAGCCCACCTAATCATGAAGGGATTCACATCTAGATCAGGGGAGGTCATCGTGCCTCTTTACTCATCCCTCATCAGGCCCATAATTGAGTACAATGCCCCTTTTGGGATGTACCTTACCAGACACCTGCAGCAACTGGAAAGACCCCAAAAGTACCTCACCAAGAGGATCAAAGGGCTCAAACAGATGCCATATGCTGCCCGGTTAAAGAAACTCCAGCTCTACTCAGTGGCATACCGCCTGCTCAGAGGCGATCTGTGCCTGCCGTATAAAGCCATGTCCAACCTGGAATTAATGGACATGCTGCACCTCAGAAAATCCAAATCCCATCGAGCCACGCACTCGAGAGACTTGAACCTCAGCACTGAAATAAATAGGACATGCTGGAGGGACAGATTCAATACCCAGAGGCTCCCTTCACTCTGGAATAAAATCCCAGTCCAGGTTAGGCAGAGTCCCTCAATGACTCTCTTCAAAAGGAATCTTGATGAGTGGATGGGAGATCGTAGGTTTACCCCGGGTATCACTTCTGTGTCACTGTTAGACAGAGGCACAGTATACTAACCTCGAAAAAGGGCATAGCAAAATTAATTTAAAATGGGTGGCGAAAGCCAAACACACTCTGGCTAGGCTTATAAATGCCCTAGGGTAGACAGCCTAGTATGAACCTATGATATTATTAGTAGCACCAATGTAACTTGTGTTATACATGCCCAGGTATCTGGGTGCAAAGACAGTCAAACCCTGACTGCCTCCAGAGTTAGACAGTCAGGTAGCACTTCAGGAGTGCTGAAAGGACCCGTCTGAAAAGGAATCTCTGAAGCCCTGATTCGGTGGAACTCCTCTGCCTATAAGACATCTATCATTAAAACGTCTTCCTTTGCCTCTGAAGAATTATCCCTGCACAAATCCTGGAAAGGTCCCTGAGATCTATGGAATCACATCTTCTTGCATCTTCTCTGATTCCTACAAAAAGTTCATTGAGGCGTAGAAAACTTAGATTCCTACAGCAGATAGATTCTTTCCATCTTGCTCGCTGCGGGGAAACTTATCTTACTGATGGCCCAAACAAGGAAGTGCCATCAACTGGGGTGTTAATAAAGGGCATCTTAAAAGGCTCCACAAAGTTGCACAGCTTCATCCAGGCATGTCTCTTTACAGCAATGCCTGAACTAGCTGCTCATGAGGTGTCCTCAGCTGTGTGAAGAAATCAACCTCACTGAAGTATCTGATGTGTATAATAGAGTGGCCACTTGCAAGGATGTTCCTTTGAAGTCCTCAGCAGACATGGACTCATATTTGACAGCTCCTTGCTCAAATCTCTCTGAAGCCTAGTAAAGTGTGCCAGGTACTTTAGGGACCTCAGGATGAAGGTTGCTGAGGCAAAAACTCACTTTCCAAATCTGTGCAAAGCTCTATACTCCCTTTTTGGCAGACGGACAGAAGAGCTCTGCTCTACTAGCTCTTTCTTGGTGGCTTCCGCCACCACCATAGCATTGACTGGGACTCTTTTGCTTCAGTGCAGTCTGTCTGCTGGCAGGGCTAAAAATTTGTCAGGTCTTTTGGGAGTGGGCTCAACAGTATACGGATCTTTCCAAGCCAGTCAGGAAACCAAATTAATAAGTTCATTTACCGGGGGGGGGGGGGCAAGACATAGACAGGCCAGAACTATAAGCCTCCAAAAATATGGATTTTTCTGGTGAGGGGTTTTGGGAAAGCTAACCAGATTTCTGTTTCAGGATCTCTTAAATATCTCCAAAGGAGATGCCATCTTGTGGTGCCCTGGGGGACCCTTCCCCTTCATCAAAATTGGTATTCTCCATGAGAGACACCGTGGGGGAGTCAATGTGTCTCCTTTTGCAATTTCTCTTCTGGTGCACCTTCTCAGTGGGGTGTTTAGATGAGGTGTTAGAAGAAAGGGGAAATTCCTCCACTGGAACTGGTTGGAAAGTTATTGAAACTGGCTGTTCCTGTGAAATAACTCAGACCTCTGAACCAAAGAAACAAAAGGGGTAGGATCTGAAACATGAGAAGGTGGTTCTCTTTGGAGAGTAAAATCCCTATCCAGCACCTTGAAAGCCGATGCACCCAGAGAGGCTTCAACCTGCCTTCTCGGAGCTGAATAGAAAGTAGGTTTGCACCACTCTCGGATCTGCAGCTTTGAGGTGGAATCAGATCCGAACTGTCCAGGGCCGAGTCTCCAAGGGGAAAGGATGGATCTAACCAAATCAGAGCCAAACCTATCCCCTCAGACCCGACATCAACACTTCGGCTCCAAGACCTGTTTTGATCTGAAGGTGCTGGAGCAGAACTAGTCAAGGAGTGGAGGAAGAAGTCTTTGTCAGATCTGACACAAGACCTCTATGGGATTTCAGATCCTGGGATTCCGAAACCAATGGACAGACTGGTGAAGGAGATAAGATGGTCTGCAATGTGGTAGCATGCTCACAAATCTGACTGGGTACGAAGCTGGTAAGACCCCCCCCCCCCCAAACTGGATCTGAGCTCTGAGAAATTTTCACATCATCCTATCCACATCTGCTTTGATAAGCTTCTGGAGGGCCTAGAGGAAACAGCGGATGGGGGCCTTGAATGCTTCCATGGAGTTTGGGGCAACTGAGAAGGCAGGGTGGGTGAAACTGGCTTGATGGTAAACTCTGGGGTAGTACTCCTACAAGAAATACCCAGCTTTGGATCTGAAGACCTAGGATCCAAGGGGGGTACAGTTGGACTTATACTGATAACAGATGGAGCTGAAGCCTTAGGATCTGATGGCTTCAGTTCCGATTGTCGAGTCATCCTCAGATCCGATAGTGTCGGATCCAAAATTTTTCTAGTCTTCAAGGGAGGCTCCAACAAAGACCTGGGGGACTTCGGAGGAGAGCGCTTCCAGTGCTACAGAGGAGTAGACGTACTAGTGTTTCAGTGGGTCTGAGCCCTTGAAGAAGATGAAGAAGGGAAAAGATTCCTTAAGATAAGTTTATTGCATCTATCTGCCAGGGCTCTTGGGTTAAACATAGAACAGATCTTGCAAGAACAGTCCACGTGCCCAGCTATAAGACAGTAGACACACTCCTTGTGGGCCAGCAAGAAGTTTATTTTTTAAAGCCTGTTGGTTGGTCCAAGATGTTCTAACAGGACAAGAAGAAAAAAGACAAACAGTGAAAAAAGAAAGACGGAAAGGGAGGTTGATTACCAATAATGGTAGATAAAGATGTACCCTCTAAGGAAAAAAAGGGTAATCTGAAATACCAACAATGGTATAAGAGAATTATTATTACACAAATGCCCTGTACAAACACTTACACAAATGTATTGACACAGCTGTACCTGACAGGATCAAAACAAGATCCTCAAGAAAAAACAAACCATCCTGTTGGACAACTATCGTTAATAAGTTATACAACAAGAGGAAGAAGTTGCTAAGAATAAAAGAGAGGTCCCAGCACTGGATGAAACCCTGCTCTACTTGAACAAACAAATAAGACAACTTGTAAAACTCAACCATAGCTAAGGATAACCATTAGGCATTCTTCAGCTATATCTGTAACCTAAAAGGTAGGACCCAGACATGTGCTGAACTAGCTGTGGATGGCATCACATACACTGATTCTGTGAAAATAGCTAACAGGTTTGGATGAAAATTTCACCCTCATGTCCCAACCAAACATTCCACAAAGCATTCCCTCTACATCTCCCTCATTTTGCATCTTCAAAGAGCAAGTCAGTAAAGCTCTCTTCAAGGATAAAAAAAATCCTCTATGGGACCAGACGGCATCCCAGGTTGCATTTTAAATGGTCCAAAAAAGAAGTTATGTCTTACCATAACATTCCATCTCTCATGTCGATTGTCACTTATACTTGACTGTGAGCTTGGTTCCTTATCTCGGAACCAACTCTGCTGTTATTCCAGCTCGCACCTTCCAAAAACTCTTGAGATTAGCTTTACCCATAATGCTCCTCTCAGGATTACCTCGGAGCATATTTGCAACAGATAGTGACAGACAGAAAATAACGGATCAGAGACCAGATCTGTATTCATAATAAGAAATTCAATTTATTGGGATAAATCTGTTCCACCAAGAAGCCTAAAAGACAGGGGGAAGGAGGGTGGGCATGTCAAGGATAACTGAAGACCGACAACACAGAATGAACATTATGGTAAGACATAACTTCTTTATCTGATGTTGTCAATCTTCACTTAATCCTTGACTGTGGGACAGAGTCCCCAGCTACCTAAATCTTACGAGGGCTCATGAAAGTATATTCCTGACCACCATCGAACAAATGATGCTCGTCCCCTGGAGACCAGATTCAACTTGTAATGAGCAATAAAGGTACGTGGGGATATTTAAGTAACCTCTGTACATCTCCCATCTAAACAGGATTTGGCATGGAAGACTGTGGAAGCTGCTATTGCTCTCGTAGAATGTGTCTTTGCAGTGTCCCGGCAGCTGCACTTTTCTTTTATTGTAGATGAAGGTTATGCAATCCTTAAGCCATGTAACCAAAGTAACCTTAGAAACGTTGTTGCCTAGAGAAGTAGAAGAGAGCGACAAACAACTGGTCAGGTTTTCTGAATTCTTTTGTTCTGTGAAGGTAAAAACGTAATTGTGAACATCTAGCAAATGCAGACATTTGCCTTTATTTGAAAACTTGGGAAAAATATTGGAAGGTGTATAGTCTGACTGATATTACTGTCAAGACACTACTTTTGGTAAACATGAGGGATCTGTTCAAAAAGATACCCTGTCGTTAATTAGGTAATGAGGCTTGCAGGATAAGGCCTGTAACTCAGATATTCTTCTTGCAGAAATAATAACAACCAAAAAGGAGGTTTCCCAGGATAAATATTTCAAATTGTAATTTGCAAATAGTTCAAATGGTTGAGTAATTAGAGACTGTAGCACCAGATTAAAACCACATGGTGTAGACAAGTCTTTGTATGGAGGTCTAAGAAAAAAACGTTCCTTTCAAAAAGGCTTTACAAAGTTTGTGCGACATTTGAGCTGCATCATTTAGACCATTATGAAAATTTAAAATTGCAGCAAGATCAACCCATATAGTTGAGGAGGATGCCCACACATCAAAAAGCGATGCTAAAAATTCTAAAACCTTATGAACTGCTGCCAAGTATGGGTCAAGATTGCTGTCTGTAGCCCATTTTGAAAATGTTTGCCATTTGCTGCTGTATAAAAATCTAGTCGAAGGTTTGTGGGAGGCTAGAACAATTCTTTGAAATGGGGCAGGAAGGCTGGTAAGCCTGGCAATCACTGGAACTGGAAAAGCCATGCTGTGAGCTTGAGATTTTGAAGATTTAGATGAATGAGCTAGATGGGCTAACTGGTCTGGAGCTGGGGTCCAGAGTCCAAGGTTTCTGGATTAAGTGAGGCCACAGAAAGGGAAACCTATCTGTCGAGGCTAGAATGGGGCAATGAGAATTATCCTGTTCTTCGACCTGTTGGCCTTCTTCAGAAACTGGGAAATGAGAGGAATTGGGGGAAATGCATACAGTAGACCAGGGAGCCAATCATGAAAGACAACATCTCTCAGTGACTCCCCTGGAGGAGGGAGATCAGGGCAAAATAGCTGCTGCACTTGCTGTTCGGGGGAGATGCAAAGAGGATGCAGCAGGGCTGGCCCCATTGACAAAATATCCTTTCTGCCACCAAAGGATTCAGGGACCACTCATGAGGCGTCAGGATACTCCTGTTCAATTTGTTCTCATTTATGCTGAAGCTCCACAGAATGTGCGCTGCGATTAGAAAGCAGTCAAATGAAATTTCCATTGCCATACTCAGAGCTTCTCGACAAAGAAGGTAAGATCTGGTTCCTCCTTGGTGGTTGATGTACTAAATTACTGACGTGTTGTCTGTTTGGATCACAATTGTTCCACAGGGGAGGGTTTCTTGGAATGCTCACAACGCCAAGAGCACTGTCCTAATCTCTAGAACACTGATGTGCAAATTGGCCTCTAACTGGGACCAAGTGCCTTGGATCGTCTTTCCGGGATAATGCCCCCTCCACACTCCATCTGGGATGTGTCCGTGGTCACTAAAGATCGGGGTTGACAGGGGATAAAGGGACAGCCTGAGAGAATGTCATTGGAATGGAACCACCAACTCAGATCCTTTTTGCATAAATTGGTGATAAGAACTTGGTGGGACACTGGTTGTCTCAGTAATGACCATTGGGACGCCAAGAGCCACTGTAGAATTCGCATATGAAATCTTGCAAGGAAAACTAACATGACGGTGGCCGCCTTAGATCCCAGAGATTGTAATACCAGTCTTGCACTGTTTCAGTCACTGTTCTGTTGTGAGTAATTTGGGTGACTTTTGATTTTATTCTCTGAACTCTTTCCTGTGGTAAAGATGCGACACAGGTGTTTGTGTCAAACACCGTTCCTATGAACTATAGATGTTAAGTTGGTTCTAGATGTGATTTTTCGTAATTCACAGTGATCCCCTGCGAAGAGCAAGTTTGAAGGATGTAGTTTCTTGCTTGCAACACTAGATGCCTGGTGGATGCTGTAATGAGCCAGTCATCTAAGTATGGAAATACCAGGAATCCTTGCAGTCTGAAGTGAGCTGCGACCACTGCCATACATTTGGTGAACACCCTGGGGGTCATGGTGAGACCAAAGGGCATGGCTCTGAACTGATAATAACTGGCTCCCACAAGCGCTTGCCTATTTTTGTGTGATAATACACACCCTGAATATCTATTGATCACATCCAATCATCTTTCCCTACAGACGGGAGAACAGACTGAACTGTGACCATATGGAATTTGGCATGTTGAACAGACTCGTTCAAAACGCTGAGATCAAAAACTGGTCTTCAGTCCCCCATTTTTTTTGGCACTAAAAAGAATCTTGAGTAAATCCTGGATCCTATCTGGTCTGGTGGGACTGCTTGGGTGGCTCTTTTGTCCAGCAGTTTTTGAATCTCTAGACCTGCCACATCCCTGTGACTGGGTGAAACATCTGGGATTCTCTTTGGTTGTTTGGGTAGTTTCAAGAAGGGAATATTGTAACCTCTGGTTATGATTCTCTGCACCCTATTGTCCATTGTTATGGATAGCCTGGCAGGTAGGTGCAGGGAAATTCATCCTCCGATTGCATCCACAGGATGGCAATTGGGCCTCCATTCAGGAGAGCTGAAAGGGATTGCCAGGGAAAGAATCCCTAAAACCCTGATTCTGTGGGCCACGTCTGCCTCTAGCATGGCATCTTCCATTATAATTCCCCCTCTACCCCAAAGGGAATCTCTGCCATGTGAGTCTTGGAAAGGCTCTTGGTACTTTTTTAACCATGGCTTGTCACTCCTCTGGTTCCTTGAACAGAGCTGTTGAGGAGTGGAAAAGCATATTCCCACTGCAGAAAGTGTCTTTCCATCTTTCTCACATTTGGCAAGGGTCTCTAACTTTGGGGCCAAAAAGGGATGTTCAGTAAAAAGCAGCACTGACAAAAGAAGACTTGAACAGCTCTGCAAACTCACATAAGCACGTCCATGTTTGTCTCCTCACAGCTTCGCTAGAACCCACCGCCCTAGTCCCTTCGGCTGAGTGAGCAATGAGCCTCATGGACAAATTACAGATGGAATCAAGGGTTGCCAGCGGGGAAGCTACTTTAATCTGAACCCCTTCAGCTACAGTTCCTGTGAGAGTCTCTGATAGCCCCTTTATCAGATCTCTTTGAAGCTTGGTGAAATGTGCTATAAAGTTAAAGGATCTAAGCACAAAGGTCGATGAAGCATATACGCGCTTCTCAAATCTATCCATCATCCTAGAGCCCTTACTAGGAGGATGGATAGTAGGACTTTATGTCAATAAGTTCCTTTTCGGTGGCTGCCACAATCACCATGGCATCCACTAGCACCCCTTTAGCTCAATGCTGCTGATCGATGAGATTTGACAGTATACAATCTGGTCTTTTAGGGATTGGTCCGATGGAATCAGGAATCTTCCAAGCCCGGTGCGCAATCAGCTTATTTAGATCATCTGCAGGCAGAGAGATCCAAGCGGTAGATGGGCAAGCACGTTAGGCCTCTAGGTATACTGACTCCTCCAAGGAAGGTTGTTGGAAAGTCGAGCCACCCCTCTGTTTAAGGATCTCTATAATGCCAATAAAAGAGACATTTTCTGGAGGTGACCTTAGGGAACCTTTCACTTTGTCACAGTCAGTATCTTCAGTGAAAGACTTTTCAGGGGAGTCCAAGTGCCTCTTCTTACACTTTCTCTTCTGGGGCACCTCCTTGGTGGGACTGGCCGGGGAAGTGTCTGAAGATGACATAACCACCACAGTTGCATCCTGAAGTTTCTGTGCCCGCTGTCCCAGGTCAGAGGCTAGTGGTAGCTCAGGGCAAGAGAAAGGACTGAGATGTTGTTCCAATGACAGTGGGATCGACTGTGAGCCCGTAGGAGACAAGGCCCTCTCCATGTCCCAGAAAGCAGCCCCCCCCCCCCCACAGAGGAACAGGAGCCAAGAATCGAAATGTATTCCTTCGAAACTGTGGTCCCATCTCATCTTGCACCAAGATAACCACTCCTGAACCTGAAGCCGGAGTCGAGCATATGTGTGCGCCAAAGCCCTGAGAAGCATGGATAGCTCTGAAAAAACTGGTGTTGATTCACATTCCCTGGAACATACAATGAAGCTGCAACCCCAAGAAGTCTCTGGTTCTGACAGAACTGAAGAGCTCTTCTTTGAAGACTTCTTCTTTACTTGTTAATCTGCTCATTCTAATACATTTCCCTTTCACCATGCTTTTTTTTTCATAAGATGCGGGTGCTGACTTAGTCTATGTAAATAATTATTTACAAAAGTATCTTTCCTATAGATCCTGCTTTCAATATGATGATTACCACAACCAATGAAATACACAAAGCAATAGCCAGGAAGTTTAAAGCTCTTCCAAACCCACCGGTGGTAAACTTTGAAAAGGAGGTATTGGAGTTAAACCATTCAATAAGTTCACAACATTTTCTTTCAGACCCCTTCCAGAGGATAAAGAGGTCATCAATGAATCTTTTGTAAAATATTCCGGTTCTCACCAGGAGATGATGAGGTGTGAAAAACAGGAGCCACCCTTGCTCCCATTGCTGCCCCAGTCTTCTGCTTACAATGTTTACCAGCAAAAGTGAAAACATTATTGTCCAGGACAATCTTCAAAAGAAGCAGACAGTGTTTGCCAAGGTGCTGCTAAAATCTATGAATCCAGTCAGGTATTCTCTCATATATGCGATACCCGTCTCCTGTTTGATGCATGTATACAAGGAAATGACATCCATTGTTCCAAAGAAAAATTCATGTGTTGTCTTAATATCCATCAGTAGCGCAAGCAGATGCCATGAATAGTTTAAGTAAATTTCACATCTCTGCATAACAGGACTGGGAATGTGATCCAGAAAAGCTAAAATAGGCTCAGTTTTGTAGTTATCTGCAGCCACTACAGGCCTAAATGGTGGATCCAGTCGATCCTTGTGTATTTTGGGAATTCCAAATATTCTAACCATCTTGGGCAATTCAACTTGTAGAAATGAGATTGTTTCATATTTTATATTGCCCTGGCTAAGTAAATCATTCAGATGTCCATCAATGGCTGAATAACACTTATATAATATACACTGAAGTTTCATCATAAACCACACTATCTTGAAGCATATTATGGATAGCAAAATTATATGTATCACTATACATAACAACAATCATCCTACCCTTGCCTGCTTTCATAACTCTTATATCTCTGTTATTTGATCATTCCTTTAGGGCAAGTCTCTCAACCAATGGGAGATTATACTTTCTTGATTTTTTTGCATACATTTCTTCTCAGAGCTTCTTTACAGGTATCATGGAATACTTGCAGAGTACCATGAAGGGATGTATTGTAAGTGCTTTTCTTAGTTAAGTGGATGCTCTTGGAAGTAATTCAGATGTGTCATGTTAAATATAAGATAAGTTTAACTTCCTGATACATAACTTAAAATCCACTAGCACCTTGGTGAGATTAGATGGTTGTGCAGGGATGAAAGAAAACCCCTTTGACAAAACAGAAATATGCTGCTCATTCAAGTTATATTTGCTGAGACTTAAAATTTCCATTCCATACTTTAATTTCTCCTTCTGGTTTTCCCTCTGCCTCTCCCCGGTTTCTTCCCTATGTTGTTCCATCTAGGTGTATTCCTGCTCACCGAGGGTTGTAATAAAAAGCGGAAGGTGAAAGGATGGGTGGCTCATTCTGAGTATTACTTGCAGACTTTGGTGGGTTATTTAAGCTGGTAGGGTTAATAATGCCTTTGCGGTCACTTGTTTGAACTATGTTTTAACTTCCTACAGTATTTGCTTCAGCTACTGAAGGACATTAAGCAAAAAACAAGTTAATTTTTCTTTGGAACAATGGATGTCACTTCCCTGTATACATGCACTGAACAGGACACAGGTATCAAATATGTGAGGGGAATACCTGACTGCATTCACAGATTTTAGCAGCACCACAGTAAACACTGTCTGCTTCCCTTTGAAGATTGTCCTGGACAATATTTTTTTTCATCTTTACTGGTTAACATTGTAAACAGAAGACTGGGGCAGCAATAGGAGCAAGGATGGCTTCTGTTTTTACACACCTTGTCATGTCCTGGTGGGAACCAGAATATTTTACAAGAGAGTCACTGTTGACCTCTTTATCCTCTCGAAGGGGTCTGAAAGAGAATTTTGTGAATTTATTGAATGGTTTAACTCCAGTACCTCCGTGGGTTTGGAAGGATATTAATCTTCCTGGATATTGCTTTGTCTGTTCTATTGATCCTGGTAACTATCATATTGAAAGCATGATCTAAACAGAAGACTGGGGTAGCAATGGGGGCAAGGGTGGCCCTTGTTTTTGTAAACCTCGTCATGCCCTGGTGGGAACAAGAATATTTTCAAACCCACCAGTTGTATGGAAAGGTGGCATCTACAAAAGATTGAATGGTTTAACTCCAGTACCTCCATTTTAAAGTTTATCATTGGTGGGTTTGTAAGGGTATTAAACTTCCTGGATATTAATTTGTCTATTGATCCTGGTAACCACTGCATTGAAAACAGGATCTATAGGAAAGATACTTTTGAAATAATTATTTACACAGACTAAGTCAGCACCCACATCATATGAAAAAAAGGCATGGTAAAAGGATAGTTCATTACAATCAGCAGATTAACAAGTAAAGAAGAAGCCTTTGAAAAAGAAATACAGACACTGAAGTTCTTTTTTATGGCAAGGGGCTATGAACTTAACTGGCTAACATCATCAGTGAAATTTATTTGCTAAGATCTGGGAAGGCTAAACCAATAATGTACAAGAATCAAAGTGAAAGCCAATTGATGGGTGGAGGTACACAAACCCCAGAATCAAATTCACAGATTAGCTACAGAGGTGCTTTCCCACTCCCTATTACGACCAATTTTTCCATCATAAAAAACATTTTACGAGTAAATTGGAAATTAATTTTGGGGAATGGTGATTTACCCAGAATTTCTGGAGATAAAACCAGCATTAGACAGATTTTAGAAAAGAAGTCTAGTGCTATTACAATCGGACAAAGTACCTTTGGTACTTTTAAATGCGGTAAGTTTAAGCAATTCCACTTCATTTCTAATACAACCAGTGTTATGGTCAGTTCATCATATGCAGAGATAATGTCTTACCAGAGGTATAACTGTGACTCTAAAGGTGTTATCTACTTGGCTCTATGTAAAACGTGCGTGTCTTATTATGTTGGGAAAAACGTAAGAAAACGGACACAAAGAATGTACAAACACTCGCTAGCTAACAGAAAAGGGAACACTGTTAATGGCCTAGCAAGAAATTTTTTGGAGTGCACAAATTTCAAGAAATTTGGATTTTTTGTGCTTAATTCTGCTGATATGAAAGATTTCTCTGGTGACTATAAGGTGTTCTTAGAATACCGAGAATCTGAATGGCAAATCAGACTAAATTCTGATAAATATCCTGGTCTTTATGACAAACAGTGAATATAAAATGCTTTTTACAAGCACAAATAATTTAAACTGGTATTTTATATGTTGGATGTAAGTCAGTGTATAGTAAGTGTTTTAAATTATGTAAATTTGTGTATTTAAGCATTTGGGTCTTTAAATATTAATTATGGAAGTAAAGAGATTGGATATGTTAAATTATGTGATTTGTTTGAAATAGTTTTTAAGTTGAAGAGTTGTAACGTTAAATCTGAGGAAGCTCTTGTCTGAAATATTAAAGAACGAAAGCTCTCATTTTATAACAGCTCTTTGACTTCCTTTGTGCTGCCCAGTAGAACGCGGTCTTTGGTTTCTTGCATTTTTTCATTCTACTCTGCTTTTGTTGTTGAAAAATTGTGATATATAACCACCCCACAGGAAAGTCGCCAGGAACAGATGGTATTCCTGTGGACGTTTGGAAACTAGGATGGAAAAAAAAGATAAAGATCTGGAAGGTTTTGTTTAACAATATTTTAACAAGAGGAAAAACATCAACATCCTGTAAGAAAGTGGTGATGGCTGTAATACCTAGAGAAGGTAAAGACCAATCAGATCCAGCTTCATATAAATCATAATTATGAAGTTTATATGTCTTTAATGTGTAAAAAATGGCAAAGGCATTGCCAAAATTGAAAGATATGGATCAATGTGGTTTTGTGGAGGGGAGGCAAAAATTTGACAACATTAACAGAATACTGATGAAGTAGAATTAAAGAAAATACCACTGTGGTTGGTGGGTCCTGAGGCAGAAAAATCATTTGACGGAGTAAGCTGGGACTTTATGAGCAGGGCAATGGAAGCATTTGCATTTCCTGATAAATGTATAAGGTTGATTAGGAGGATATATGAGGGATCAGAGGCAAAAATTAAAGTGGGTGGGTTCCTCTCTGATAATGTTTGTTTGAGCAGAGGAGCCAGACAGGGGTGAAATCTTTCCCCTTTCTTATTTGTTTTATATTTAGAACCACTGGCAAAGAAAATAAGGGACTCAGAAAATCGAGGAGATAATTGGTATGATAGTCAAGAAAAGGCGGCTCTGTCTGCAGTTATTATTTTATACCTGATAAAACCAAAAAAGGACACTTCAGTGTTGTGGAACATTTTGAGGCAGTTTCAAATCTTTTCAGGATACAAAATTAATTAAGCTAAAACAAGGGCAATAACTTTAAATTATGTATGTACCCACTCACAAATTGGTTCAGCAATATCCATATTTATGAGGATATGATAAAATGCATGGATTAAAAAGGATTCTAGTGTGGCAGCTAAGGATATTGAAAAGAGGCTAAAAAGATGATACAAAAACTGAGAAATTGAAAGCTTTGTTATATGGATCTGGATAGCAAAATACAAGCAGTTACAATGTTTTTAGTCCCTTTAGTTTTATACACAGGTCAGGCATATTTCTATCAACCAGAAGAGAAGTTGTGGATAACAATTAATAAAGAGCTGAAGGATTTTATCTAGCAGGGGAAAACAGCAAGGGTCAAGTGGGATACGCTGATTCTTCCCAAAGAACAAGGCAGTTTGGGATTACCTGATTTGAAGGGGCATTTCAGAGCTACACAGTTAAGGCTCCTACATATAGCACAAGCAGAAACCTATAACTCAAAACAGGAAAGAGCTGATGATGAACTGAGAGAAGCTCAAGAAACAAGGACAAACTGGGATTTTGGATGCAGAACCTTAAGGAGAATAACAATAACCAAACAGAATATTATATTCATAAAGTAGCAGAAAGTATTCTAAGAACTGAAATGAAGTGGAAAAACAGAGAGGACACAAAAACACAGCTATAATGATAAAACTAAAAAACAATTTTAATCTTTAAAACAATAAAATGGATAATCACTTTCAGGCCATAAACAGTGCTTCCTCAGATCCTTAAAATACAAAGCTAACAATCTAATTCATAGAACACAAAGCAGCCAATAGTCAGCCATTAAAACATCACATGAAAAAGTTATACATCATCAGATAGAATGCAAGCACATTGATACTATGTAGCCCACCTATTCATCTAAAATGAGGGTGTGATTTAAGATAGGGTTTCATAGGTATGGTTTCATTCAAGCTGTAACCTTTGTCTGCCCATAATAAGATAATCCACCTCAGTTCTTTCTCTTCCATTTTGTTCACAAGATCCCCCAACCTTAAACTAATAAGAGTAATTTGCAAAACAAGAAAAACACAAGAATGTGAAGTACCACATTTCATATGTTCGACTAGAGCATTTTTATCATTAGAAGTCCTGAAGTCATAAACATGTTCTTGAATGCGTTCTTTCAATGAGCGGTTTGTCTTCCTCACATAGAAACAGGGACAAGTGGTGCACCTGGCTGGATATATTAGATTCCTTGTGGAACAGACTGCATAAAAAGAAAAAGTATACACTTTCCCTGTAGAGGGGTGTGTAAAACAACCCGCTTTCACATCAATAAAATTGCAAAAATTGAATGATCTACAATTCTGAGTCCTCACCCAGTCTGGCTGCCTAACAGAAAAAAATTATTTGTCTTGTAACAAAATAAGAAGTTATGTACCTACCATAACATTCCATGTTAGTTGCCTTCTTCTCGCCTTCTTTCTTGCTGGTTGGGTTTGGAGCCGCCAATTTCTAAAGCTCGAGAGCTATTTACTGGCTCGAGGCCTCCCTATATCCCACAATGCCTGGCGCTAGATCCCCAGATCTCGTTTGGAAGACCTAACACCAAAACAATACAAAAGGACAACTGTCCAAATAGCTAAACTTCAGCTATAGGGCTAAAGAAATGTAGAGGACATAAATCGGGTAAGACTCAGTCAGTGACAAGACTCGTAGGAGGACTCTTATCGGTCTATCTAGGCTAGGGGGACGGAGGGTGGGATGCAAGAAAGAAGGCGAGAAGAAGACAACTAACATGGAATGTTATGGTAGGTACATAACTTCTTAATGTTAAGTTGTCTCTCTCGCCTTCATTCTTGCTGGTTGGGAACAGCGTCCCTAGCACCTTAGTCCTGGGTGGCTCATCGGAACAGACTCTTGAGCACAGTGGAACCAAAATCAGCTCTACTCCTAGAGGCCACATCCAATTTATAATGTGAAATGAAGGCATGAGGGGTGGCCCATGTGGCCGCCGCACAAATGGCTTCCTTTGGTAGTCTTGCTTGAAAGGCTACCGACATAGTTAAAGCCCTAGTAGAGTGGCCTTTAGGTTTAGCAGGGAGTTCTTTATTCCTCAACTGATAAATAGTGGTAATAATAGAGGACAACCACCTGGATAAGGTTACTTTAGACACTGGTCGACCCTGCTTGCCCTTCGCATAGAACAGGAAGAGTTGGCCTGATTTCCTTATTTGTTCAGTCCTATGCAAATAGAAACGTAACTGCCTATGAACGTCCAACTGGTGTAATTTGTGTTCAGCTTTGTTGGAATAATTTGGAAAAAAGACTGGTAGATCAATGGATTGATTCAAGTTATTTTCGCAGGGGACCTTGGGAAGGAACGAAGGATTAGTCCTGAGTGAAACCCTATCCTTATGGAAAATTAGGTAAGGAGGACGAACACATAGGGCTTGAAGTTCAGAAACTCTCCTCGCTGAAGTAATGGCCACCAAAAAGAGGGTTTTCCAAGAAAGCAATTTCAAGGAACAGGAAGCTGCCGGTTCAAAAGGAGGCAGTATCAAGGAAGCTAGTATCAAATTCAAGTCCCACGGAGGCGGGGGATCTCTCACTGGAGGCCTGAGCAAGATCGTTCCTTTAAGAAAGGCTTTGCAAAGCTTATGGGACATGATGTTGGTTTCTGACAGGCCCGTATGGAAATTTGAGATTGCCGCTAATTGAACTCTAATGGTGGCAGAAGAGGAGCCCGCTTGAAAAAGTTCTGCTAAAAAGTCTAGGACGTTATGGACAGGGGCAGAAGCGATCTATATTTCTAGCCTCTGCCCAGAAAGAGAAACGTTTCCACTTACTAGCATAAGTCTTCCTAGTTGTAGGTTTGTGCGAAGAAAGGATAATCTCACGCATTGAATGGGAAATACTGGGAAGCCTGGCTAAGGTTGGAAGTGGAGCAACCAAGCAGTGAGGTTGAGAGACTGAAGAGATTGATGCAGCCTGCCCGACTGATGGATCAAGAGGTCCGGAACTGGGTCCAGATTCCAAGGCTGCTCTAGAAGGTGACGATGCAGGAACAGGAACCAGATTTGTCGAGGCCAGTAGGGAGCAATGAGGATCATCCTGCACCCCAGCGCGGTAGCTTTCTGAATTAGTTTGGGAATTAAAGGAAAGGGTGGGAATGCATACAGAAGTCCCTGGGGCCAATCGTGGACTAGAGCGTCTCTGGGGGAGTGTCTGGGCAGAGGGAAGAGAGTGAAGAAACTGTCGTACTTGCTGTTAAGAGGAGTTGCGAAAAGGTCGCAGCAAGGCTGACCCCATTTGCGGAAGATTTTGTCCGCTACTGTCCGATTGAGCGACCACTCGTGAGGCATGAGAATAGCTCTGCTTAGCCTGTCCACTATGACGCTGGACTTGCAGGGATGTGCGTTGCTGTCAGAAACCGTTGAGAGGAGATCGCCCACTGCCATAGTCTGAGTGCTTCTCGACATAAGGGATAGGACTTGGTTCCGCCCTGCTTGTTGATGTACCACACTACAGACATATTTTCTGTCTGAACTGCAATGGTCCCAGTGGGTAGAGAGTTCTGAAGAGCTTGCAACGCTAAAAGCACCGCCCTCATCTCCAAGACATTTATGTGCAAGTGGTACTCATGGGGTTGCCAGGTGCCCTGGACAGTCCTGCCCTGAAAATGCCCCCCCCCCCACCCAATCAGGGAGGCATCCGTGGTCACCGTGGCAACTGGAGGAGGAAGGACAAATGGTCTGCCCTGGGGTACTGATGTGGAGACCATCCACCAAGTCAAGTGGTCTTTGCATGACTGCGTGATTATTACCTTGTGAGACATAGGAAGTTGTTGAAAGGACCATTGGGTGAAAAGCATTCACTGTAGAATCCTCATGTGAAAGCGAGCCAGGGGAACTAATATGATCACTGCTGCCATGAGACCCAAGGTTTTTAGGATGAATCTGGCCTGAATCTTTCTGCATCCTAATACCTGTACGTGTCGGCGAATGTCTGCCACTCTGTCTATTGGAAGTCTTGTGGACAGATTTTTCGTATTTAATCTTGCGTCTATAAAGGTTAAAGGCTGACAAGGCGACAATGCAGACTTTTCGAAATTTATTGAGATACCTAGGTTGGAGCATGTTTGGATAGTATAATCCCTGTCTCTCAGCAACTGATGTCTGGTGGTAGCAGTAAGGAGCCAATCGTCTAGATATGGAAACACCTGGAATCCTTGCCGTCTCAGGTGAGCGGTAACCACTGCCATACATTTGGTGAACACCCTGGGGGCTGTGGTGAGACCAAAGGGCAGGGCTCTGAACTGGTAATTGCTGGCTCCCAGCCAGAAGCGGAGAAACCTTCTGGAACGCCTGTCCATTTTGATATGGTAGTAAGCATCCTGAAGATCTATGGAGCACATCCAATTATCCTGACCCAAAAAGGGTAGAATGGACTGAAGCGTGACCATCCGAAACCTCGTTCTTTGAACAGACTTGTTTAGTCTGCTGAGATCCAAAATGGGTCTCCAGTCCCCTGTCTTTTTTGGTACCCAAAAGAACTTTGAGTAAATTCCAGATCCTTGCTGGTCTGCTGGGACTTGTTGGATGGCCCGTTTTTTTAGCAGTTTTGAAATTTTTTGTACTGCCTGTTCCCTTAGACTGGGTGGAACATCTGGGATGGGCTTGTTCGCTTTTAAGGGGGTGTGAACAAAGGGGATTTTGTAACCTCCGGATATGATAGACCGTACCCATCTGTCTCGTGTGATGAGACGCCAGGCTTCTGGGTACAGAGACAATCTTCCCCCGACTGCCTCCGAAGGCAGGCAGCCGGGAAGCCCCTCAGGGGTGCTGGAAGGGCTTGTCAGAGAAAGATTCTCTGCTTACCTGATTCTGCGGACCCCCTCTGCCCTGCGGGCGGTGTCTATTTTTGTTCCCTCCTCTGCCTCTGGAGGGAAACTCGCCACATGTGTCAGGCACGGCTCCCTGGAGTTTCCGGAACCACATCTTTCTACTCTTCTGACCTTTAGGGTATGGTCTAGAGGGAGTGGAAAAACAGACTCCCACGGCAGAGAGAGTCTTGCCTTCCTGTTCACACCTGGTAAGGGTATCTTTCACTTGTGGTCCAAACAGAGCCGAACCATCGAAAGGGGTATTGGTGAAAGACGCCTTGAAGGGATCAGCAAGGTTACATAACTGCATCCAGGTATGTCTTCTCAAAGCCACACCTGTGCCTGCGGCCCTACTCACCCATTCAGCCGCATACGAAATGAGCCGCATGGAGGAGTTAACAATTGAATTAAGAGTCGCCAGCTGGGAGTTAATCTTGTCTTGAGCCCCCGCAGCTGATAGATCTTGAAGGGTATCTCCTAGCTCCTTGAGGAGATCCCTCTGGAGACGGGTGAAGTGGCACAAGTAATTCAGCGACCGCATGGAGAAGGTTACTGAAGAAAACATCCGCTTCCCGTATCTGTCCATCGTCCTAGAATCTTTATTAGGGGGATGGACAGGTACAGAAGTGTCAGCCAACTCCTTTTTCGTGGCCGCTGCTACCAGCATGGCATCAACGGGGACACCCTTTGTCAAAAACTGTTATCTTTAGGGGCCGTAATAAACTTAGTGGGCCTGTGGGGGGTTGGTTCCAGTGTGTCCGGGGCTGACCACGCCTTCTGAGCCACTACTTCCATCAATGGATCGAAAGGTGGAGGCACCCAGGAGGTAGAGGGGCGAGAACCAAATGCATCCAGGAATACTGACTCGTCCTCAGAAGGGTTAAGGGCAGTCCAGTTACCCCTCTGCCTAAGGATCTCAAGGATGTCTGAGAAAGAGACATCTTCAGAGGGGGATCTTGGGGACCCTTCCAAATCTTCCAAGTTGGTATCTGACGTGACAGACTCGGGAGAGTCAACATGTTTCCTCTTACATTTTCTCTTTCGAGGGGGCTCCTCTGAAATTTCAGGGGAGGCCTCGGAAAAGGAAGATACACCCAGTGGGGTGACTTGGAGCATTTGCTCCCCTCGCTTGGGGTCTGGAGGAGGGGCAGAGACCAAAGCAGTCACCCTGGGGGGAGGAGCCGAAGGGGCTGATCGAGGTGCAGACTCAGAAGTCAGCACGCTCCTCATGACCTCGAAGGCACCCCTGTCCAGCAGAGAAGAGGGTCCCCACTCCGAAAAGATGGGAATCCTCCCCGGCACTGAAAGGGACAGCTCCGAGGACGATGTAGGAGCCGAGCTTACCTGCGCCGAGGCTCCGAGAGGGAGAACGGGGTCGGACAAGGGTCCGATGCCACTCACCCCATTGGAGCCGACGAGGGAGTCTCGGTGCCCAGATCCCTCCAAGGACAGGACCATTGAAGAAATCGGAGCAGACGACGGAGCCAAAAGAGGAAGCATCTGCACCGACGTTTCCAAGATCCGAGCCCCAACAAACTCCGGCTCCGAACTAGCAGGAGTAGTCAGAGGAGGAACTACTTCAGAAACAGGAACAGCCACAGTCTGATGAGGAGGGCTAGTTAACATTTTAGCCAGGGCCTGCGATTTGAGGAGTCTACTAACCACTCTCTCCAAGTCATGATCGGATAGCCTCGAGGACCGAGAAGAGTGGGACCAATGGCTCTGTTCAGATTGTAGTAAGGACGACCCCGGAGACAAGCGAATCGACTCTAGGGATGGCGACCTAAATCGCTTATGGCTACCTGACGGTTCCGGCACCAAGGTTGGAGCAGAGTGAGATTTAGATACTTCGGTTCCGTCCAGAACTGAAATAGAAGCAGACGCTCCACCTGGCGACGGCTCCATACTGGGAGCCGACAGCTTGGTGGGCTTAGGGGTTTTCACTGGCTGAGACTTCGCCGGAGACCCCTCAGGTTTAAGTAACCCCCTGAGAATCAACTTGTTCCTACGCTCCTGCAGGACTCTCGGACTAAAGGCGTGACATACCGAGCAAGAGTCCTGCAGGTGTAGGGCGCCCAAACAATAAACACAAGAAGTGTGACCGTCTGTCAGACATTTTCTGACAGCACAAGTCACACTTCTTGAACCTTGATACCTTGGTATCCTTTGACGTGCTAAAGAAAAAGGGATACCAACTGAATAATATTAGACTAGTGTAAATAAACACACACGCTCACACACACACACACACACTAGTCCCACACCTTCACACAAAAAATTAAAGAGAGTAACAATACTAGCAAAAATAAAAAGAAAATTATCTTTAAACTACAAAGGCTAAACACTACTTCCTACTGGAAAAATGTTATAAAAGGGAAGGGGATAGCCTCTAATTTAAACGGCCTACTTCTGGGAGATGGGGGCGGGGGAGGGGAGAAACTCTCTAATTAAAACGAGTTTCCTAAAAGGCAGAAAAACACAGGTACTACAACTAATCTAACAGTACTAGAAACAAAAAAGCTTGAAATATGTACTTAAAGTTAACACTAATTATGACAAAAAGATGAATACGACCTGAGCCAGTAAAGCGCAACCTCGTAGCTGAAGCGGCAAACGAGATCTGGGGATCTAGTGCCAGGCATTGTGGGATATAGGGAGGCCTTGAGCCAGTAAATGGCTCTCAAGCTTTAGAAAATGGCCGAGTCGTAGCCGAGAATCGGCTCTGAACTCAACCAGCAAGAATGAAGGCGAGAGAGACAACTTAACATCAGATGTTTCACGGATTTTTTGTTCTTAAAAAGAAACTTAGGTTCGTTACCATCTAATTCCTTAATATTCTCATCAGCCAATAATATATTCCAATTCTTCCTGTAGATATCCCAAATGATCTTAAAATCAGAGGAATAGAACAAAGAAACCCCTAATTTAGGGAAGTCGATCTCAGCAGTATTACTAACGTGGAGGGCTGCAGTTCCAAAAAATCTGGTCGAGCTTTCCTTCTTCTATCGAGGTTCTCAAGAGCCAGAGACTTATTAACCTCAAGCTCAGGTTAACCTCTCTGTCTCACGTCTGTCTTAAATTCAGATAAATGCTGCTCAAAATCAGCATCTTCACAAATCAGTCTGGAAAGCCTCACACCTTGGCCTTTTGTTATATTTTATAGCTGCACCTAGGGTGCATACCATTTCTGTATAGGAACCGACTTCTACACGGTCTCCTGCACGGGCTCGATGTATGTTTCAATCCACTTCTGAACCATTTTTGAAGGACGTGAAGAATCTAATGGAAGACAGTGAAGGAGCTCAAGAAGGGAATCGGGAATTATCTCCTTGGAGAAAGTGCCTCTGACATGATGCTTTAGAGGCCTAACTGGGATAATTATCAACTCAAACAATCAGAGCTGAAATGTAAGACTTTGGCAGAGTCGAATAAATAGTTCCACACTCAAAGAGATTCATCTGGCTTACATTTTTTTTTAGTCAGAAACTTTCTGTCTTTGGTTTTATCTCCCTCCTTCTCTTAAACTTCCTCTCTCTCTCATTCTCTCTCTTTTGTCTCTTTTGGACTTGTCTATGTCTGGATCTGGGGACAGCAAGCCTTTAATAACCAACATCTGGCTGCTAAAGCATTTTGAGTAAAGGCCTTGCAGAATGTACAGAAAGCCAAAAACTGGCCCACCCCCAGACACTGAACACAAAGTACGTGTTCATCCCATGGGAAGGTTTTATGGTAGCATTGGGTACATCACACACACAGACACACACACACACAGACACACAGACACACACACACACACACACACACACACACACACACTCTTTACTCTGTCTAAGAAATAAAAGAGCTTCCAGTGACAATAAGTAAGGTATTTTTTAACAGGCAGCAAGGAAAGGGTCCATAAGCTGTCTTCTATGTGGTGAAGTAGGGATGAAAATAAGATATATAAAGAATTTCAAGTAACAGTTTAATAGTCAATTTAGCTACTTATAAACTAGACATATATATATAAATACATAATAATCTATCTAACTTTATATACAGATATGCGTTTATATATGCATATATAAATATAAAACATTATTATATAAAAAACAAATCATGATAAATGAGGTGGAGCACTTAGCTGCTGCAGAAACCACACTAAAACACGAGATCTGAGGCAGCTTCATTTACAGGTGTATTATGGGTAGAGAAAGGCTTAAAGGAACTCGTGGCAGGAGCACAAGTTTTACCAGCTTGTATCTGACAAGTTAGCCCAGCGACCAATCTGTCGAATTGGACAGACTGGATGAACAGGAACAAAATATTTTCACTACATTACTGAATCAAGGAGTCATAGTACAGCAACACACTCTCGGTGAATTGTCCCATAATATTGTTATAATAATTTCTATTTCAGATTTATCCACCATTTTATTCCTGAATCATATGCAAACCAGAAATCATAATGATCACTCTATACCCTATCAAGATGGAGTTGAGGTTTATATCTAAAATATAATCTATTGATTTCAATACGCCAGAACCCCTACTAATTTCTCAATGAATTAGTAAAATTACAATCTGGGAAATAATTAAAAACAGTCCAGCCTACTCCAATCAAATAAAATGCAAGTGAGGACCTCTTGAATATTAAGTGTTTTTTCTATCAGTTTTTTTTTTACATAAACAAATGTCACTGTCAATTAATAGCTTGTTTTTCTCTCCCATTTATGTGCAACCGACTGGAATCAAATTCTGTCTCTATTTCACAAACATTTTATCTGTAACCACATTTGCAATGTTTGCCATAAAATTCCCTCTCCTACTGGTGTACAAGCATATAAAACTGTAGTTCTCCATTTAATTCCTTTATATTCAACATCTAAAACTAAAGCCCTTTCTGGATCAATAATATTAATATTTAAATTTTTTCATCTCTTGATTCAATAAAATTGAACCACATAAGGATCACAATCCCTTTCCACCTAAAAAAAATGTACAAGTTACTGTTCAAGTAAGGAATTTATACATGGTCCTGTTCAAGTAAGGAAAAAAGAAGTTATGTACTCACCATAACATTCCATCTGAGTTGTTGTTCTTCATTTGTCTTCAACCTGTGGGTTCCCAGATCCGGCAAGGATCTGACAGCTGCATACCCAGTATCTTGATGTGAACTCCAAGCTCCTCCCCTACCCATAATTCCCGTCTCCTTCCTCCCTTCAGATAGAGCTTGCTGCCCAACCTAGCATCGCCCCTGAACCAAAACCTTGTCCCATGCCAAAAATCCACAAACAAGAAGGAAAGAGTAATAGGCATCCTGGTGATGACTATATCCTCTACTGGTCAGACCACCACACAGTCTATGTAAGGCAAGGGGAAGGAGGGAGGGACGGCTGAAGACAAATGAAGAACAACTTAGATGGAATGTTATAGTGAGTACAAAACTTCTTTATCTGAAGTTGTTGTCTTCATTTGGTCTTCAACCAGTGGGAAAGAGTCCCTAGCTACTAAAACACCTGGGAGGCCCTCATGGAAGGATATTCCAGAGCACAGCAGAGCCAAAGCATGCCCTGTTCCTGGATATGATGCCCAACTTGTAGTGCAGTAAAGGTATGAGTTGATACTCAGATGGCCGCAGAAAAAATATCATCTTATGAAACTCTGGACCAGAAGGCAGCTGAGGTAGCCACAGGCCTGGTGGAATATGCCTTCACTTGTCCTGGCAGAGTTAACCCCTTAATAGAATAGGCCAGCAAAATACACTGGGAAATCCAACGGCTATGGTGACCTTAGATACTGATTTCCCTAAGAAGGGTTAAGAGTAGGATACAAAGACTTGGTCAGAATTAGGGAATACTTTAGTTATGTGCAAATAAAAATGCAACTGTCTGTGCATGTCCAACAAGTGCAATTTGTATTATCCTTTATTTTGGACATTTGGGAAAAAGACTGGGAGATTAATAACCTGATTAATATTGGATTCCAAAGCTATCTTAGGAAGAAAGGAGGGATTAGCATGCAAGAATACCCTATCCTTATGAAAAATCATATAAAGTGGTTTGACTGACAATGCCTGAAGTTCCAAAACCCTACTGGCAGAAGTCATAGCCACCAAGAAGGGTGTTTTCCAGGACAAAAATTCCAGATCCACAGAAGCTGCAGGTACAAAGGGAGGCAAAACCAATGCCTGTAAAACCAGCATAAGATCCCACAGGGGCATAGGGTCCTTGATCAGTGGTCGGAGAAGAAGAGTGCCTTTTAGGAAGGCTTTGCAGAGCTTAGCAGATACTAATATTATGCCATATTATGCCTCGCATGAAAATTAGAAATCGCTGCAAGTTGAACCTTGACTGTAGAAAAACTAGCACCTTGTTGGAAGATCCCTGCTAAGAATTCCAAAACTGAGGAGACTGGAGCAGTGAAGGGATCTATGGCATGCCGTGAGGCCTAGATCAAAAAATGTCTCTATTCTGGAGTATACCTTTTTGGTGGAAGATTTATGAGCAGCCACCAGGATATTTTTGATAGGTGAAGATAAACCGGGAGTCCTGACAATAAGGGGAACTGGAGCAGCCAGGCAGGAAGCTTCAGACTGCCCAGGTCTGGATGGAGAATTCCTGAAGGATGAGAAATGAGATCCGGAACTGTATCCAACAGCCATGGTGGAGCCACCAGATGAAACCACAGAGAGGGAAATCAGACTTGGTAAGGCCAGAATGGGGCAATGAGGATTACAAGGCTCCCCAACCTGGAAGCTTTCTGAAGGAAATTTGGAATTAAGGGAAGAGGAGGAGGATAGGCATACAGAAGACCCCGGGGGGGGGGGGGGGCAAGCATGAAACACAGCATCTCTGGGAGCTTTCCCAAGATGGGGACTCGGAGCAAAAAACTCGCTGCACTTCAGCAAGGCTGCTCCAATTGAGAAAGAAAGATCTGTTTTGCTATTTAAGGATTCAGAGACCAATTGTAAGGCATCAGAATAGACCGGCTAAGCCTGTCCGCTAGAATGCTGGACCTCCCCAGAATGTGCATTGCCAGCAGAAAACGGCCGGTGGAGATCGCCCACTCCTATACTCTCATGGTGTCGCAAGATAGCGGGTAAGATCTGGTTCCCCCTTATTTGTTGATGTACCAAGACCACTGACATGTCGTATGTTTGGATAACAACCATTCCGGGGGAAGATGGGGATGGAGATCCGGAAATGCTAGAAGCACCGCTCTTATCTCCAGGAAGCTGACATGCAATTTGGTCTCGTAAGGGGACCACGTGCCTTGGACTGTCCTTCCCGAGCAGTGCCTCCCCACCCTAGCAGGGAGGCATCCGTAGTCACTGTGGCCGAAGGAAATGAGGGGAGAAAGGGACGACCTCAAAGTAAGTCCGGAGAATGTAACCACCCACAGAAGTGAGTTCCTGCACACCCAAGAGACACAGACAGGGTGAGATAATGAAAGGTCTAACATGGACCATTGTCCTGCAAGAGTCCACTGAAGAACCTGCATGTGAAAATGAGCCAGAGGCAAGAGACTGATTGTGGCCAGCATGGACACCAACGCCCTTAATATTATTTCTGCAGTCGGTGGTTGGGCTTGAAGGATGCCCAGGACATGGAGTTTCAGTGACTGTTTCCTCTCCGAAGTAAGATGGACCTTGGTTTGAACTGTATCCAGTCGAACCCCAATGGAATCTAATACCTGAACCAGGGCCAGTGAAGACTTGCTGAGATTGATGGTGATGCCAAACTGCTGAGCTAGGAGAAGAAAGTAATCCCTTGATAGACACAGCTGATGCCTGGAAGGGGCAGCGAGGAGCCAGTCGTCTAGGTAAGGGAAGACCTGTATGCCCTGGAGTCTCAGGTGAGCCGCTACTACTGCCATCACTTTGGTAAACACCCTGGGGGCTGTAGTGAGACCAAAGGGGAGCACTTGAAACTGTAATGATTGGCTCCCAGCCGGAAGTAGAGGAACCTCTGAGAGCTCCTGTCCATTCTAATGTGGTAGTGCGCATCCTGGAGGTTGATCGAGCACATCCAATCGTTCTACTGCATAAAGGGCAGGATAGACTGAAGAGTTACCATCCGGAATTTCATTTTGGCCACTGACAGGTTCAAGATGGATAGATCCAGAACTGGTCTTAGGTCCCAGTCTTCTTTGGCACTTAAAAAAACCTGGAATAAATGCCTAATCTGGACTGAGCTTGGGGGACGTGTTGGATGACCCTTTCTTCTAGCAGCTTTGTAATTTCCAGTATTGCATTCTCCCTGTGCATGGATAGAATGTCCAGGAGGTGTCTGGGTGTTAGAGGTGACTTTAGAAAGGGGAACTGAATAACCTCTGGACATAATTTGCAACATCCAATAATCTTTCATGACGGACTCTCAAGCCGTTGGGTGAAGTGAAAGATGAATTCCGACTGCCTCCACAGACAAGTAGTCGGGCAACCCTTCATGGCTGCTTTGTGGGTCTGTTCAAGAAAGGTTCTCAAGACCCTTGATTTCTCAGATCCCCTTTGCTTCTAGGACTGCGTCTGTCAAATCCTCCTTTGCCCCTGGGGGATGCGAGTCCTGAGTGCTCTTCGAGAAACTCTGAGATTTCCAGAACTACATCATCTTGGTCCCTCGCTGATTCCTAGAGAAGGATCATTGAGGGACCAAAAAGGGGATCCCAATGGCAGACAGTCTTCCCGTTCTTTTCACTCTGTACTAAAATGTCACGTACTGTCTTCCCAAAAAGAGAGGAAACGTCATACGGGTCAGTCATAAAAGACACCTTAATGGGTTCTGAAAAGGCACACAACCAGAGCCAGGCATGAGGCCTGATGACAATGCCAGTACTGGTAGCTCTAGCGGCACCTTCCGTTGCATGGGAGAGGAGATGCACAGAGGTCTTAGCAACAGATGTCAGGGTGGCCATTCGGGAGGAGAACACTTTCTTGTCCTCTGCTGACATGGACCCTGGGCTAGACTCAGCAACCTCCGTGACAAGGTCTCACTGCAGCCTAATCACATGTGCCAGGTAGTTCAGCGCCGAGACAGAAAAGGTCGCTGAAGCATACACCTGCTTTCCAAAATGATCCCTTGTCCTGGACTCTCGGTCTGAAGGGTGGACCGTAGAGCTCCTTCTTAGTAACAGCTGCCACCACCACGACATCAACCAGGGATAATTTTTACCAATGGGTATTGTCCAAAGGGTATCTCAAAGCTTTGTCAGGGAATTTGGGAATGGGCTCCACTGTGTCCGGTTCCTTCCACACCGAGATGTAATCAGATCCACCACGGGATCCGTGGGAGGAGGCACCCAGGAAGTAGAGAGTCCTGTGCCAAAAGCCTCCAGGAACACCAATTCATAGATTTCTGGACAGACCCCCCCCCCCACACACCCCCTACTGGCATAGGATTTCTATGACATCTCCAAAGGAGATATCCTTAGGGGGTGATCGGGGGAACCTTCCTCTTCCTCCAAATCAGTGTCTTCAGTGAGCGACTCCGGTTGGGATTTCAAGTGCCTCCCTTTGCACGTGCATTTGCGAGGAATCTCCTCAGTTGGGGATTCTGGGGAGGACTCGCCAATGGCTTGCTTCTCCCAAGAGGGGGCACACTGGGGCATAGAGGCAGCAGGCTGTCCCTGAGATGGCAGAATGGTTAGACCCGCACCAGAAACAGAGGGAGACAGGATGGATTCCAAAGACGAGATAGCGAAGAGTCTCGATGGAATTGAGAAGACCCTCTGCACCACGTTGAAAGGCAAAGGGGAACGGACCTCCAAAGAAAGGGCGATGGTCAGAGCAGTATCCCTCTGACCTGATGAGGGAGTAGGAGCTGAGGCCATAGGGGCCGAGATACCTACGGGAAGGCTCTGCTCTGAAAGGCTCGGATAAGACACCCTCCCCTCAGATCTGGTGCCAAGGCTATGGCTCAGAGAGCTGGACGGATCCAAGCAAATCAGATTTGAACTCCTCAAAGCCATAGCCGGCATCATGGTACAAGGTACCACTGGAGCTGCACCACGTCGAAAGGCAAAGGGGAACAGACCTCCGGAGAAAGGGTGACTGTCAGAACCGTATCCCTCTGACCTGATGAGGGAGTAGGAGCTGAGGCTATAGGGGCCGAGATACCTAGGGGGAAGGCTCTGCTCTGAAAGGCTCGGAACAGACACCCTCCCCTCAGATCTGGTTCCAAGGCTATGGCTCAGAGAGCCGGACGGATCCAAGCAAATCAGATTCGAACTCCTCAAAGCCATAGCCGGCATCATGGTACAAGGTACCACTGGAGCTGACCCATAGACGCAGAGTGTCTTCAAATCCAAGGGCTCCGAAACCGGGGTCCAGATCAGAGAAGGAGCTACAGGGCTGAACACAGATTGCAGGACCCCGGCTCCGAAGGGACAGGGGGCAGGCAAGACTCCCAATGGGATATGGGTGTGGGTAAACTTCCACATCATCCTGTCCAGCTCTGCTTCTGAAAGACTGCTGGTGGAATGAGCTGAGGAGGCTACCATCACCAGCCTGGACTGGCAGTGAGGTGAAGCCTATGTCAGCGACCGGGCCGAAGCTCCTCCGGCTCTGGGTAAAACCGAGGGGAATGGAGCCAAAGGGACTCCGACCTCAGGGCTGACCTAACATTAGGAGAAGGGCATGCCAGACCTGAGCGATTTGGGGATAGCTACTTGGGCCTATCCCTTAACTTAGAAGGCTATTCTCCATCCCCAGGCCTCTTGCCGGGAGGTTGAGTCCCAGAAGCCAGGGCGGAGATGGCAGAAGAGACCGAGGAAGAAGAGACCTGTGCCTTGGTGGAAGGAAAGGGAAGAAGCCCTTTTAAGATTAACCTATTTTTCCTGTCCATCAGTGCCCGGGGATTAAACCCAGCACAGAAGGAACAAGAGGTTTCTAGGTGGGCTGCCCCAAGCATACCATGCACAGAGTGTGGCCATCAGCTGGGGAGTGCTTATGGCCACACTCCATGCACTTTCAAAACCCGGGTTTTGGAGTCTCAGACATAGCAAAAAGGACTGAGAAACCCAACAAAAAACCCATACAAACAAACACACACACACACACTCACATATGCTCAAAGAAAAGCGAAAGTTTTTTCTTTTTCTATAACCAACGGTAACTTGTGGTAGGGGAGGGTAGGAAAATAGAAAAGGTAAACTTTAGCAGAGAAAAGTTAGCAAAAAGAAGAAACAAAATATAGCTCTTACCTAAACAGAAGTTCGGAGCAACGGATCGCAATGCAAGCATTAAGCGCAACAAATGAGATCTGAAGGGAGGAATGAGACAGGGGCATTATGGGTAGGGGAGGAGCTTGGGGCTCGGATCAAGATGCGACTGTCGAATCCATCCTGGATCGGGGAACCTACAGGTTCATAGGTTAGTACTAGGCTATCAGCCCTAGGTCCTATACAAGCCTAGCCATAACAATTCCCTGGCTATTTCTTCCCACACTATTTACTTCCCTGGGCCCCTGTCTAGCAGGGCGACTGACGTGACACACGGGGTGAATTTCCTTTCTCCCATCCAATCATCAAGGTTCCTTTTGAAGAGGGCCAAAGGGGCGCTCTGCTTGACATGTATGGGCAGTCTATTCCAGAGTCTGGGGAGTCTCTGGGTCAGGAACTTATCCCTACAGCATGTTTGGTTTATTGTGATGACAAGGTTTAGATCCCTGGAGCGTGTGGCTCTGAGGGATTGGGATTTCTTTAAGTGTAGCATGTCCAACAGCTCTGGGTTTGACATGGCCCTGTATGTTAAGCAGCGATCGCCTCAGAGTAGACGATATGCGACAGAGTATAGCTGGAGTTTTTTTAAGGCTGTCAGCATTGGGCATCTGCTTTAGGCCTGTGATTCTTTTAGTAAGGTATTTCTGTGTCCTTTCCAGTTGTTGCAGATGTCTTGAGAGGTACATACCAAATGGGGCGTTGTATTCTATAATGGGATAGGTTAGTACTAGGCTAACTGCCCTTTTGGGCTACTTTAAGCCTAGCCAATCACCCCATGTAAGATTCAAACCCTGCATCTTCTGTATGCAAGGTAAACACCTTAACCATTATGCCGCCCTTCCCCCCTCACAAAATCGTGGTCGAATGGGGCCTCCCCCCTGCAGCCATTCCAATGTCCCATTATTTGGCTATTTCACTCCATTTACCATACACATTGTAATGTGCATACTGCTTTACTTCTACAATGATTTAGATTTCATTTAAAAGTCTTAGTTTACATTTTACAGCACAAACACTTTCACTAGTGAGGTATTTCTATGGCCTTTCCAGGTGTTGCAGATGTCTTGAGAGGTACATACTAAACAGGGCGATGTATTCTATAATGGGTCTAATGAGGGATGAGTACAGTGGGACAATGACCTCCCTTTTCCCTGATGAAAAGCCATTAGTGATGAGGTGTGCCACATAGAAGGATTTCCTGACTGTTGTGGCGATGTGGTTATCGAAGGTGAGACCACTGTCCACCTGGGTCCCCAAGTCTCTAATCACATGTTCAGTGTTTAGTGTACTGCCATCTATGTGGTAATTCATGGGTACATGTTTTTTCCCAAAGGGGATAACTATACATTTGTTGGCACTGAGCTTCAGCCCATGGCTCTGGCACCAAGCATCTGTTTCTGTAAGGCCCTTTTGTAGAGTATCCACATCATTTGGGGATTCAATAATGGCTCCCAGTTTGCAGTCATCTGCGAACTTTGTTAGCCCGAGTCCCTTAGTGTTGGCCTGTACTTCAGAGAAGTAGATGCCAAACAAGAGCGGTCCCAGGACTGAACTGTGAGGTACTCCACTTCTCACTTGTCTGGAGCTGGATTTGGAGTAGGCTACTTTTACACCGTGGGTTCTGTCAGTAAGACCAAATGAAGACAACAACTTCAGATCACAATTTATATCTTGCAATAAACAAACAGGAAACTTAAAACTGAATACCCATCGACAATTAGGATTAATTCAACTATTAAAAAGTCAATATAGCTATGCTTTGCCCTTTAATTTAAATGTCTTTTTCCTTCTAGGTTTCCTACTTACATTCAGTGGTGTTCCTTCTGTAATGCCTTCTACACTGTCTTCTTCTGTTGCCGCACTAATAAAGCTGCATACATGAGAACAAAAGTAGTATTACCAGAAAGATAACCCAAAGCTACAGCTGAGGATGCTCTACCTATTAGAGCTTCATTTTCTGCATCCAGACAGGCACAAGACCTATCGTAATCGGATGCTCTTCTTGTTGATTATTTCATTGACAATCTACCAAAAAATAATACTTTTCCAAAGCTAGCATAATTTTTATACTTTTATCTTTTCAATAGCTTACCTGCCCGTACTCCCTTCACATCATACAAGGACAGACCCTTTTACAATGGTCCATAACTCCACACAGAAAAATGTTTTTAGGCTGCCCAGCACACCATAATATACATCTACCACCCAGCACAAAGAACTCTTTGTGGTAATTGCCCTTGGCCAAATCCTTAAAAAGAAAATAAGTTATGCACCCACCATAAAGATAGATCTGTGTTATCTGCCTCTGATTCAACCTGCATGTTTTTGGATCTGAGTCGTATCGCACACTGGCCAATTCCATCAGACTTCAAACTCGTTTCGCTCTGCCTCCCTTACCCACAACTTCCTGCTCTCACTCTAATCTTCAGATTGAATTTGCCCCATGACGGCCACTTTCAAAATATACTAAAAAGATTCCCCAACCAAGGAGGACGCAGGACTCCAAAAATAAGAAGTCATCATAAAAAGGGGAAGCTTGCCATAGCAATAAAAGGAAGCAGTGGGTTCGGGGGGTTGAACCAGATGGAGACACACAACATGGATCTATCATTATGTTGAGTACACAAGTTTCATATCCAATGCTGTCTGCTCCATCTGGCTTCAACCCAGATTATGTGACAAAAAGGTGTGATAACCCAGCCAAGCAGCAGCCACACAAATATTGTCCATAGGAACTCTAGAAAGGAAAGCCATAGAAGGAGCTACAACTCTTGTTCAAAGACCTTTAGGCTTATGTAGAAGGGTCTTACTTTTCAAGGAATACGTAAACAATATACCGTCTGACAGCCATTTGGTAGAGTCATTTTTGACACAGGACAGCCCAGCCTGGATTTTGACAAAGAGGCAAACAGCTGATTAAATTTCCTGAAAGAACTGGTACTGTCAAGACAGAATCTCAACTGCCCATCCAGACAATGTAAAAAATATTCACCTTTGTTGACACAGAGAGATGAATGAAACCAATGTAACTACTGTCTGTATATTTTAACTGTGGAGCTTTTCTCCCCAGGCTTTCACTGAAAATGGACCTACGTCCAGTCGGACACTCCCAGTCAACAAATGTAAATAAATAAATAAATTGTTAAGGTTATTCGCAGCAGCTACCTTAGGTAGAAAAGAAGGGTTGGCACAAACAGAAACCCTATCACTGTGGAACACCAAATAAGGAGATGAAGAATCAAATGCTTGCAATCCTGAAACCCTGCATGCGAAAGTAACCACCACTAAAAACAAAGTCTTCCAAAACAAAAGCTTCAAGTCTGAAGAGGCTGAAGGTTCGAAAGGATGAGCAGCTATAACCTGCAGAAGAAAGGGAGGATCCCAAGGAAGGACTGCACCCTGTACTGGGAGATGAAGAGGAAAAGTAACCCCAGAAACTTTATAGCATGTTTGCCTAGGCTCGCCACATTTTACTTGCTACTGACTATCCCTGTCCTGAGGCTCAGATGAGTACCTTGTTCTGAAGCGAATATATTGACCAGTGAAACTTCCATTACATCTAGCAGAAACATAGCAGTGTTTATCTAGCTTGTACTTACCATTTTACTGATTGTTTTCTCTGGGCAATCCAGTTCTAGTCCACTACATTCGCGATACTCACTACGCTACCCTACCCCCATTCCCACCCACCCATTCTATCATTATATTTATACTTTCTCTGACCACTCCTACTAATTATCCCACACCTATAAGACAGCCTACAATTACATCTCCACACACCTCACCTCTTCCCTCTACTCATACCTACAAAACTTTACTCTAAATGCAACATGACTCCCTCTACCAATACTCTGCACACCCTAACATTCTTACTTTACCTAATCATCCAATATGCTGTCATAATCCTGCTACTTAAAACAACCTCCACAAATACCACCTTATATATATCAACACCAACTTCCTTCACCCATACCATACCATCATATGTCAGTACACTTAGATACTCTAACATCTCACCCTCTCTATTTGCAAACTGCATCCTAAATATAGCCAAATTTAAAGTACCCCCAGCCAGCTGCAAATTCAAATTATTCCTTTTACATCCTCCCAAACCCCTTTCAAAAAGCAATCAAACATATATTATTCACCTTCTCCTTGCATTAACACAATGCAGAGATATTCATCCCAACCCTAGTCCAAATAACCCTTTAATATCCACCTTAGCTCCTAAAAATCAACATCTTCATTTAATAACAATAAACATACACAGTACCTGTAATAAAATTACTGAATTTCATGGCTGGTTAACTACTCACAACCCAGACATCATAGCAGTAACTGAGACATGGCTAAAATCACACATTGCTGACTCCAAAATTCTTCCACCAGGGTATAACATCATTCGCTCTGACAGACTTCACAAAAAGGGCAAGGGCATAGCATTAATTTATCAAAACTCACTAAAAATTACAACCGACCCCAAACCAGTCCCATTTCTGGTAATCGTGAGATTTTACTTACATCCCTTCATATGAATAACAAACACATATGTATTGCCATACTTTACATTCCCCCAGGCTACAACATTCCCATTCTCGAAGATTTGTTATCCTGGATAAACCACAATATCTCACAAGAAACCATTATCATGGGAAACACCAACATTAATTGGCTAAACCTAACTTCCAACTCTTCACTCAACAGTATAAACCTACATAGCTTCATGCAGCTTAATACAACTCCAACCCACGATCTATCCACTCCCTTATAATCTACCTTCGATTGGATACTTGTATCCCACCCTCACAATTACTCAAACCCAGGCACCCTACCAAACATACTAAGTAAATATCTACTTGCATATACCCATAGAACTCGCAATCAAATATCTAAAACACACTCCTATAAAACATCTAGGAACCTCATCCACTTTGACCAGACCACTTTCATAAACCTATTGAAAGCACAAAACTGAGTACCACTAACAACTCTCCTCCTAGATGATGCCATAAATTACTTTAATAAACTCTTTCTAGAAACCCTTAAATAGTCTAGACCCTGTTCGAACTAAATGAACCAAACTTAATCACGCCCCTTGATTTACAAAATATACCAAACAACATCTCCTTCATAGAGACTGAGCATGGAAACAATGGCAGAGAAATAAATCACAACAAAATGGGATTAACTATAAACAACTTAGGAATAAAGCCAACAAACTAGTCATACAAGACAAAAACAAATTACTTTTCCTCTAAGCTAACCACCCTAACATGCAACCCCTAAAATGTTCTGGAAATCGGTCTCCTCTCTACTTAACCCAGGCACCTTACAAAACCATCTCCCTCACCTGATAAGAACCCACAACAAATTGCCCATTAACATCAACTTTATCACTACCATTCAACAACTAATCAAACATTCGCCAACTAACAAACAACTCTCAGGACACAAATAATTCCATACATGATAACAGTACTATCCCTCCCTCAAACATTTTTACAACCCTTTCCTTTACAATTCAACCAAAAAATCCTGGACCTCTATAAACCAAATATTGCATCCTGGGAACCCTTTTTCTCCCAATTCCTGTCCTAACAAGAAACCAGACAAATGAAGTTCCTACTTCAGATCACCTATTTCACTGAATCCATATCTAAAACGATCACTTCTGATCCCACTTCTACTAGCACAACAAACTCTATAAACAACTTGACTACTAATTCCTCTGAACCCCCCCCCCCCTACTCCAAGCTCCTCTGCTACTTTTTCTCTCAGATCTGTTCCTATTAGCTACATTAAATCTTTACTCTCCACACTAAAACCCTGCTCTACATCAACTAACAATATTGCTTCTTATTTTCTTCAGTTAGCTGCTGACTCACTGGCTCTCCCAGTATCTATTTTGATAAATCACTCTCTCTCAGTCAAAAGTCCCCCTCTATATGGAAAGAATTCTACACCCTACCTATACATAAAGGAGGTAACTCCACAAAGATCTCTAACTTTAGGCCCATTGCAATCCTATCCCTACTCTCTAAAGTATTGGAAATATGTATACATAAGCAAGTTATACAATACCTACTACAGGAAAACCTGTTCACACCCATACAACATGGCTTTCGCCACAAACATAGTACTACCACTGCTCTCATATCCTTCTTTAACACTATTTCTCTGGAAATAATAAAGTTGCCTCTTCCCTTTTCTTAGACCTTTCAAAAGCCTTTGACACTGTGTCTCACTCACTTCTTTTCACTAAACCGACTAACCTTAACTTCTCCACTTCTACTGTTGCCTGGTTTTCTATCTATCTCACTGATCGAATGCAATCAGTGAGATGGCTTTCCGCTCTTTCCCCTTCTCTCCCAGTAAAAATGGGTGTCCCCAAGTCTCTATTCTTGGCCCTTTACTTTTCAATATCTTTACTAATTTATTCTATACTTCGTGCCCCCAGTCATCCCTGGTACAATATGCAGATGACTCTACAGTCATCACCACTGCTGACACCCCCTCTGAACTCATGCCTACCACTCGGACATCCTTCAACTCAGTTGAAACCTGGCTCAACAATACCCTGCTAAGTCTGAACCCCACAAAAACAAAACCCCTACTCTTCTTATCTAAAACTCTTAACCACCTTAAACCTACTTTCTCAATACTGTCTCTCAACAACACTCCTATCATAGCTGAATACAACACAAAACTCTTAGGTGTCATCATAGACGATCAACTTAAGTTTGACTTGCATGTTAATAACTGTATCCAAAAGACCCATCTAAAACTGGGCCTGCTATATAGAAATAAAAAGTTTCTCACTTAGAAAGCAAAAGTACCCCTCTCTCATGCTTACCTCCTCCTTAGTCTTCTGTATAGCTCTCAAATCCTTACAAATCTCAACTCATCTCTCCTTACCAAACTTGAATCAACCTACAATAAAGTAGCTAGATTCGCAGCACATCAACCATACAAATCACATCACTGTCTCTCACTGAAACACTTATACTGGCTTGAACTACCCCAGCCACTCCTCCTCTATTAGCTCTAAACTATTCATTCCATTCTATATCAACCTTCCAGCTACCCCAGCTTAGCTCCTCTTATCTGTCAATATTGTCCCACTAGAGGTCTACACAGCTCAGACCAAGACCTTCGACAGATCTATAAACCCAAGACCAAAATAGGATGTAACCTCTAGCTACCATCTGACTATTTCTTGGAACAAGCTGCCATTTGAAATTAGGTCCCTCAATCAACTTAAACATTTCAAAGAGGCCACCGAGGAATACCTAAAAAGCCACTGGTCCTGCCACTGTACTCACCCCTCTTAATCTTCCCTACTATCCTGCCCTACCTTCCTCTACCTCTTAGTTCTTCCTAGCCTTCCAAATCCTATGATTCCTGGTGTCTTTACCATGAACTATAACCACCTCACACTACCACTAATAATTATCATCTCTCATCTCTTTCCTTCAAACTTGATGTATAACAGCAAACAGCACATTTTCTAGATAGATAAAATTGTACATATATTGTTAGATATCTTCCTTATTAAACTTCTTTATACTTCTATTGTAATTTTTTTCTTTGCATCACTCTGTTAATTGTTTCTGTATAACCTTTATTGTAATATTTGTGGAGCTTTTCTCCCCATGCCTCCACTGAAAAAGGGCTATTCAGCTCAGTCAGACTATCCCAGTCAACAAATGTAAAATAAAATAAAACCTATACCCACTTCTGTTATACTCAAACTCCAAACCAAACTAAAACCCTGCTCCCTTTCCGATGATAATCTACCTCCCAAATACCTTCAACTTAAAGCAAAAGTAATTGTATATACAGTTAGCACTCTTATAAATCATTCCATTTCAGAATGTTATGTTCCCCAGTTGTGGAAAAAATCTATTATAATTCCTTTACATAAGGTGGAAATTCCCATGACCTCTCTATCAGCCTATCTTTATACTCTCTGCATTATCAAAATCTTAGAAAAATTAGTACAGATTCAACTACTTAAATATCTCGCTGAAAATGACCTTCTTACCCCCACCCAATATGGTTTCCACCATGCTCATAGCACTAATACAGCCCCTCTCTTTTTCACTGATATTGTAAGCAAAGCCATTGATGCTGGTCTCCATACTTCAGTAATCTTACTGGATCTATCAAAGGCTTTTGATGCAGTGTCACATACCAAACTGATAAATCAACTAGCAAAGCTAGGTTGCTCCCCCAGTTCTCTTACTTGGTTCTTCTCCTACCTAAATAATAGGGTACAGTCAGTCAAGTGGCAAAATGAACAATCAGAATATCAGGTAAATAATATAGGAGTCCCACAAGGATCCATTGAGGGCCCCTGCTCTTTAATATATTCATTAATATATTAATCAATGATCTTCACAAAGCTACCCAACAAAGCAGACTCATCCAATATGCTGACGATTCCACCATCATATCAACCTCCAATAATTTCCAAGACCTGCTTTCAGCTATACAAAATGCATTCACAACAATAGAAACCTGACTAAATTATGCAGAGCTACTATTAAACCCACCCCCCCAAAAAAACTATTACTTTTCTCAACAAACCCCCCACCTATCAATTTCAAAATCTCTTCACTAGAAATCGAAATTTTGAAGACAGCAAACTTACTGGGCATTACAATTGACGATAAACTCACTTTCAAGCCACATATTCTCAACACAATAAAGAAAACCCACTTTAAACTTGGCAAACTTTATCGTCATAAACTCTACCTAGACAACCACAGTAGAACAAAACAGGATAGTAACTTACTTATCCCACCTCTCCTATATGGAAGAGCCATTTTTACTAACCTTCACTCATCTCTCAGCAACAAACGCCAATCCTGCTATTACAAAATAACTAAATTTGCTTCAGTGAAGCCTAACTGCACACACCACTGCCAAGCAATCTCAGAATTGAACTAGTTAGACTTTTCCCACTACCTCAGTTTTACCCAATTGACAGAATACATGCATTTGGTCGAACAGCAGGGTCCTGATGCTACAAACACCGAAAGCAGTGACCGCAGTTCTGTAAATTTCGAATTTTCAGATGCCAAACCCAGAAATACCGAACACCGGCCAGGCTAATATTCCCCCCTCTCGACCCATGGCAGTGCTTGTTATGGCGGTTGTGTGACTGGGAATTTCGAATTCGAAGTTGCGCACGACATTATGAGCATTCGCGCCTGCGAGTTTCGACATTACGATTTGGAAAAATGGCTGTTTGGTATTTGGTCACGCGACCAAATGCATGGATTCCCCAATTGACTCTAGCCCCCAAACTAATTTTTAAATCAAACAGCTGCCCAGCACTCCACTCCATCCTACACAGTTATATTCCAACATGGACACTTAAATCCTCAGGCAAACAGTTTCTAAATGTTACTAAACCTAGTAAGAGAGCTGGACAAAATCTATACTCCTATAGCATTGCTAAACTATAGGATACCTTACCCCCCACATAACTTCAAATTGACTGTCTAAAAACCTTTAAATCAGCTGTAAAAAGCCTCTACCTCAATAACCCTTCTTGCCCCTGTAATTCAAACAACAAGCTACCTTAATCCTACCCTTAATCAATGTATGTGTAATATCAAAAGCATTTTCAATATTGGGTGGCAACTCATCTCTGTGTATATATTGCTGTGCAAATGTTTTTTACTTTAATTTAGTCTTTGAATTTTACTGTAATATGTCTCTACATTTTATGTACTGTAATATGTTACTTTGATGTTATTTTTGTTTAAACTGTACTTCATAAAAATCGTGTGGAGCTTCTCTCCCCAGGCCTCCACTGAAAATGGGTTTTTGACCCAGTAGACTTTCCCGATCAACAAATGTCAATAAATAAAATAAAAAAGGCATTGGCAATCCTGAGAGAAACCAAAGGCACACTATCCGTACTAATATGAAAATTAGAAATGGCCACCAACTATACTTTTATAGTAGAAAATCTACAACCTGAACTAAAATATTTGGCTAGAATATCCAAGAAAGACTCCAAAGGAGAAGAAAAAGGGTGAAGTCCTTGAGCCTCTGTTGATGTATACTTTTCTAATAGATTCCTTTTGAGAAGGCAAAATATGAACAACTTCCTGCAAAAGCTTGGCATTCCTGGCCATCAAGAGAATTGGAGAAACCATGTGTTCAACTTGATGGACTGTAGACTGTGGGGATACAGACCTGCTGGATGAGAAATGAGATCTGGAATGGGATCCAGTACACAGGAGGCTATTTCAGAAGAGACCAAAGAAAAGGGAAACCACACCTGAACAGGCCAAAAGAGGGTTATAAGGATGTGGCTTTGTAGCAGGCTGCTTTCTGTAGAAACTTTACAAAGGAATTGGGGGATAAGCATAAAGGAGTCCCATGGGCCAAACAAGCACCTCACTGTTCCTGGGTGACTGACCCAGACGGAGAACGATGGTGTAATACTTGGTGTTAGACAGGGAGACAAATAGGTTGCAACACGGAGTGCCCAAACACTGAAAAATCGGACCTGCCACTGCCAGATCTAGGGACTGCTCATGAGGCAACAAAATGCTTCTGCTGAGGCTATAAGCCATAATGTTGGACTTCCCTGGGATATGCATTGCTACCAGAAACCAATGAGAGAAGATTGTCCACTGCCAAACTCTCATGGTCTACTGACAAAAAGGGCAAGAACGTGTTCACCCGTTTGTTGAGATACCAGACAACCTATATACTGTCCGTCTGTTTCGCAATCACACCTCTGGGAAGGGTATCCAGAAATGTCTGTAATGTGAGGAGGACCATGCTGTTACCTCTAGAACACTGATTTGAATATGGACCTCTGCAGAAGACTAGGACCCTTGAAATGCTTTCCCTTTGGAATGCACCCCCCCCCCGAGAGGGAGGCATCCATGGTAACCATGGCCGAAGGAGAAGGAATTACTAATGGTCTCCCTTCGCTTGCCAAGGGGGGATGTAACCACCAGTGAATTTGTTCGTGACACACAATAACCGTACAGGGAAATCCAAAAGATGAGTTAGAAATGACCACTTAAAAAACAGAGTCCATTGTTGATCCCTCATGTGACATCTGGTTAAGGGGACCAGTCTTATCGATGCTACCATATGACCCAGAAGTTTCATAAGTCCATGAGCTGGTAGTTTCGGAGTTGCAAGCATGTACAAGACCTGAGCCCAAAGGCTGAGAACTCTAGAGCTCGGGAACTTGGCATTTGATGGCTCGTGTCTAAATGACACCCTATGAATTCTAGAATTCCTACAGGCTGAAGGCTCAGTTTTGGAGAGTTGACTGTAATACCTACGCTGTTGCAAAGTTGGTGTAAGATGTCACTGGCCAAGTTCAATGAAGCCTTTGTGGCGGCAATGAGGAGCATATCGTCCAGGCATGGAAAGATCTAAAAACTCTGCAGTCTAAGCCAGACCGGAACCACTGTCATGCACTTGGTAAACACCCGGGGGGTGTGGGTGTGATGAGACCAAATGGCAGGGCCCAGAAGTGGTAAACACTGGCTCTCAGACGGAAGCGAAGAAATCTCCAGGATCACCAATCTATCCTGATATGATGATAAGTATACTCGAGGTCTATCAAGCACAAACAATCAACTTTCCTCAGAAGAGGTACGATGGACTGCATTGTGAATATTCGAAAATTGTTCTTCATGATGAAATGGTTCAGTTTGCTCAAATCCAAAATTGGTCTAAGCTCCTGTGTTTTCTTTGGAGGTAAAAACAACCTGGAATAGACCTCAGATCCTATCTGGTCTGCTGGAATCCCCTAAATGACTCTATTTATGAATAGCTTTCGAATTTCTGCCACAGTATAAAGTCTCTGATGAGATGGAACATCTAGGAAACATTTTGGGTGATAGATTGGGACTTTTAAAAAGGGACTGCAATAACCTTTGGATGCTACTCTCAACACCCAGGCGTCTGAGGTGATAGCCTCCCACACTTCCGGGTGGAGTGCCAGATGACCACCGATTACCTCCAGAGAAGAGCAGCTGGGCAACCCTTCAGGATCAATAGAAGGGTCGGCTGGAAAAAGCCCCGATTCTGCAGGTTGTCTCTACCCTGAGGGTGGTGTCCGTTATGATCCTCCCCACCCTCACAAGGAACTCTCAGGAGGAGTGTCCTGGGAAGAGAACTGTGATCTTCAGAAAATGAGATGCCTACCCCCTTTTTGATTCCTAGAAAAGGTTCACTGGGGGTAGAAAAGCATACCCTGACGGTGGCCAGAGTTTTCCCATCTTGTTCACTTAATATCCTTAACCTTGAGCGCAAAAAAAAGAACCCTTCAAAAGGGGTATAGATGAAGGATGCTTTGAAACAGTCTGCAAACTTATACAATGGCATGGCGCTTCATTGCAATCCCAGAGCCTGCAGCTTGAGATGCTCCATCAGCGGCATTAGAGATGAGTCTCACTGAAATGCTGGCAATGGAAACCAAGGGGGACAACTGAGTTTCCAGATTTTTCTGAGTATCTAGAGACTGCTGTGTCTTGAAGGAAACCGACAATTCAGACACTAGGACCTGCTAAAGTCTTGTCAGGTGAGATAAGTAGTTAAGTGTTCTTATAGGCACGCTTCCTTAATCGATCCAGGGACCAAGACTCCCTTTTTGGGGAGTGGATCAAAGAGCCCTCCTCAGAAATTTCCTTCCTGGTAGCTTTCACCACCACAATGGCATCGACAGCCTGACCCTTACTCCAATGAGGCCTGTCTTTAGGAGAGGAGAGGAGAGAACTTTATCCCGCATTCTGGAAATGGGTTCCACTGCATCAGCCCCTACCCCCAGGATACCAGGTCTAAAAGGGCAACTGGAGTGGGAATCACCTAAGGCATGGATGGGCCTACACCAAAGGCCTCCAGAAATACTTACTCCTCCAGACAGGGTTTCCCTCATAATAATATGCATTTGATAGCAAAACATGTTTATAATTTGTTAGCACTGTGTTTCCTTCACAGAAAAAGAGCTTTGGTAATCATAGTAACAGTGTGATATTTTTAGAAATAGCATATGACATAGAATCTGCAAGTGCAGAAAAGAAATATGTACTAGCTTAACATGATGTGCTTGCATGGAACAAAAATGATTATACTTCTAAATGCTTTTGTAACAAATGGTATTAACAATAAAAGCTTGTCAAAATATCATAAACAAATGAATGTACACAGATATTCAAGAGAATGAACTTGTTAAAGGGAAAAACACAGCAGAAAAAAATTACAAACTATCCTATTAAAGAAAGAACATTTTGGCATGCTGAGAACTGGTTTTCTTTGGATGAGCATCGCTAAAAGCAGAAACAATTACAAACTATCCTATTAATGAAAACATTTCGGTCTGCTGAGAATTGGTTTTCTTTGGTTTGAAATGAGGATGCAGACAAAGAAAGTGTCAATACAGGAAAATAATGTTTTCATCAAGGACTAAGTTTTGAAACTATAAAATGATTGTAAAAGACTTTTTGGTGGACATTTTTGTAATCTGAGTCAACTGAGGAAGTGCAGTGTATCTGACAGTGATCCGTGTTATAAAGAAAATGTTATTAATCTCACAGTAGTGCTTGGTTGGCTGGTTTCAATAAATCTGTCAGCAACTATGAATATACTGTTGTACAGTTAGTTTATCTCTGTGTACATGCTGCTAAATTCAATTTAACAAGGGGGCTTCAGTGGTCCAGCCTTCATGCTGGCGAAGTAGCTCCAATAAGTCACCAAAAGAGGCATCATTGCACAAGGACTTATGGAGAACTCTCTCCCTTCTACAAGTTAGTAACCTCAGTGAGAGACTTCTCCGGGGCATCCAAGTACTTCCTCCTGCATTTTCTCTTCCCTGAATACTCGCATTCTGACAAGTTCAGGGAGGAGGAGGAGAATGAGTCAGGAAGCCCCTTCAAAGGGGCAGACTGGAGGCTATCTGACATAGGCCGACACGGAGCACACTGATGACTGATCACAGGAACAGATGAAAATTGGGAAGGGGTGTTGCTTGGAGAAACCTAACCCGTTCTCTAGAATGGAACATCTTCTCAACAATGTCAAAGGCCGAGACGGATGTAGGCCTCTCAGATACAAGGATCCCAGACAGTCCTGAACCTAAGGAAGCTACTCCTAGAGCTGATACTGAGATCAGAGCCGAGTTGTCCAAACCTGTTCCAAGAGGCAACAACAATCCTGAAGCAGGAACCATTGAACCTGACCCAGGAACTCCAGCTTCGATGCCACGGCTTGAAGATGCAGACATCCCCAAACAGGTTGGGGGTGAGGCCACCAAGGAACAGGATGGAGCTGAGAATGGCCAAGCTGTCAGATCCAATCTGGAGGGTGGAAAATCAGCTGGCCCCAAAGACCTTGGATCTGAGTGGGTCAAGGGAGGAAGGCAGAAAGCTGAAGCTGAGGGTCCCAGTAATGGACCCAAACCCAAGGAGATAAGGCCTAATTGCATCTGTGCATGCAAAAAGGACCTTATCGGCTGCTACAGATCAGTAATTTTGATGTTGCCCACTGACCTTGATGACCAGATGGAAGAAGCCACAGAGGACGTTTTGGAAGGTCTATGAGAAGACGATCTCGTGTGGCGGATACAAGCTGGAGAGGCCCTGAACCGGGATGGGGACAGGGAACACTCTGGTGACTGAAGAGGAGGAGTGCTGGAGAAAAAGGCAGAAGCCACCCTACCTAAAGGTGCCCTTTGACTAGGAAGGGGCTCAGAATACTTGGAGCCAGAGAGGCAATCTTGCCTGATTTGGGTGTCAAAGGTGATTGGATCTAAGGCATTGGTGCCAGGGCTACTGAGGAAGCCAAAAGACAGAGACCTTCAAATCTGGCAAACCAAAGGGAGCAGGTCAGGATTGGGAAGGTGAAGTTGATCACTTATGCTCCCATTTAGCCTTCTTGGAGTCTCAAAGCCAGGGCTTTTAGGACCTAGTCTTGACAGCCAGGGAGAAGCGACTCTAGAAGAAGCAGTAGTAGAGAAACCAGTGGGAAGAAGCCCTTTCAAATCAAGCTTGACCCTACACTCAATGGCTTTATAACCAAAGCCCACACAGATGGAGCACCCAAAATCATGATTCCCCGGACCCAGACAATAAATGCATTGTAGGTATGCTTCATGGGAGGGCAACTTGTGCCCACAGGACAAACACTTTTTGAAACCCTAGTCCACCTAAAAACAACTAACGCACTACAGCACAAAAATATACAGAAACACCACAGTACAACAAATGGAGGAAAAGGGCAACAGACCACACCGGCTACCTAATGACAAAACCTACCTAACATTACCAGGAGAACACTAACAGCTTAAAGGGGCAAGGGAAGAAAAAAATGTTACCAAAATATACCACTCTAACCCTTCAAGAATGTAAAAGTAAAGCAGAGCCAAAGACCAAACTACATACACAAATGTCAGCAAGTTCAATCTGAGGGGGTTGATGGAAGAATGGGGAGTTATAGGTAAGGGAGATGCAGCCAAGCAGGCTAAATAATTTTGAATGGTCCAGTGTCAGATCTAAAGTCCCACAGGTTAAAGCCAGACAGAGCAGACATCACCAGATCCACAGCTTCCCTCCTCCTCTTTGATTCCTAGAAAATAATCTTAGAGGAGTAGAAAAATGGATCCCTACAGCAGACAAAGTCTTACTATCCTGTTCACTCCTATTAAGTGTTTCCTTTACTTTTTGTCCAGATAAGATGGAAGCATTATAGGGGTGCATTTATGAAGGATGTTGTAAAGCTTTCTGGGAAATCACAAAGCTGCAACCAGGCATGATGTAGCATCCCTTGCTGTAACATCTGCTGCATTGCATAACAGTCTCATGGCCACATTCAAGGATGACTGCAGAGTAGACATTTGGGTTCCACTGTTTTCTGGACATCCGTAGTGAAGCTACCAGACAAGGACTTTGAAAGATCCTTGATCAAGTCCCTTTGTAATCGTGTCAGGTTTGCTAGATAGTTTAGCTCTCAGGCTGCAAATGTTGCTGAAGTAAAAAAGATGCAAGTAACCAACAAATAAGACTCCAACACCAGTTATGAACAAACGCTGAGTGGAAAGTCACGTAGCTTGAACAGCAAATACAAAGCGATAGCCCTTGGAAACGAATATATTCACTTCAGTCGTTGTATCCACAAATGACGCCAACTGCAAAAATCTTCTTTATTGTGATAACTTAACAAACTTAAAACTCACAAATACGAAGTACATATTCCACTAGTTTAGCGCTTTCAGCTGCCAAGCGCAGACTTCTTCAGAACTAGTGAATTGAACCACTTCCAGCATTTAAAAAACCTTTTTGGCGCCATTACTGTGGTTATCTCTTAAAGCAACATACTATTTACTAAAACTATAGAGAGATATTATTCTTATTGCTAAAAGATATAAATGCATAACTTTTCTTATACTGCTTGTAACTTCCTGCATTACTAGGTATTAATACATGAAATGCCATGAAAGAATATGACAAAATACAATCCTACATATACTGAGCTTTAAAAATACTGAGCTTTAAAAATAATGATGCCAGAAATATGCAATATGTAGATGTATGAATATAAATAAGTATGAATATAAATATATAAATATACAAATATTAATAAAATATGTATTAGAATTAAATAAATATGATATAAATATTATTTGTTTATAAAAAATGTTATTTGTTTATAAAAAATGTGTCTGCTAAGACCTAACTTGTAGATAACCAAATTACTTTATTTAAAATTTGTTTAAAATTTTATTTAAAATGATTAATGTATTGTTTACATGGAAATAATTATGAGTCCAGTACCAAGAAAGGTTTGATGCTAATATATTCATTGATACCTGGGCTCCTAGTAGAATCAGTGAGCATCTGCCATTTACTTTCCTTACAGGCTAATCTTGTTTTCCAATCACCACCGTATATAATGTCTTGCTCCTGATCTATAATGAAAAATAAAAAAAATGTGATTTTCCCCATTTTCCTTGATGTGTCGATATAATGCATTTTTACAATCTTTCTTCTGTATTCTATAATAGTGTTCATAAATCCGTTTTTTTAATTGTCTTTCTGTTTTGTTTATATAATAGGCTGAACATATCTGACATGTAGCTAAATACACTATGTGTTTACTGCTGCAATGTCCACCTGTACTCCTAATAACCGTCCTATTCACATCTCCCAGGCGGATATCTGCACCAGTATAAATGTATTTGCATTGATTACATCTTCCACATCTCTTCGTTGTAACGTTCTCTTGTTGTTTTTCTGTCTTCTTATATTTCATTCCTTCTAACAATCTTTTAATGTTGGGGCCCGTTTTATAAACTATTTTGGGTAGACTTCCCAAAATGGTTTTGTGCGTTTCCACTACGGTGATAATGTCCCAATACCTACTGATTATTTCCTTAATAACATTACTATATGGGGTATAAGTAATAACACATACTCTATTCATATTGTCCTGAGTAGTATTGCTTATTTTGTTAACTTCTAAAACTTTACCCAATAAAGGTTGATATAAATTTCCCCATTTGTTAACCGCATATTTTATCGTGTCCTTGTTCATTTTGATGGGATAACCTCTTTTTACAAATAGGTCACTAATAAATTCCATTTCCATTAATTCTTTGCTGGATGACATTCTTGCTCCTCAAATACACTGTCCTTTGACAATGTTTTTAAATATATGTGGCGGATGTTCACTATTGTAAAACAAGTAATCATTCGAAAAAGTATTTTTTCGATGTACTCTAGATGAAATCCCATCCTTTGTTAAACCAATATAGGAATCCAAATAAGCAATACCATGTTTACTAATCTCATAAGTAAACTTGAGATAATGTGCGGTTTCATTAATATAATCTATAAATTCTTTAACTTTATCTTCTGGACCATTCCATAAAATAAATATATCATCCAGAAATCTGACATAAAAATTGATGTATGGGTAATATTCACTTTTAGTAATAAATTCATTTTCCCTGTCAGACATGTCTAGGTTGGCAAAAATGGGTGCACAAGATGCACCCATAGCTACCCCCTTACATTGCCTAAAATATTCTCCTTCAAACGTTAAAAAGTTATAATCAAGAACCAACCCCATCATGTCCATTGTTAGATTAATTTTATCTCAACTAAACTGTGAATATTTCCTTAAACTATTGCCAAACCTTTCAATTCCTTCCTCCTTTGGTATACTGGAAAAGAGGTCACATACATCAATAGTAACTAATGTTAAATGGTCCGACCACAACTCTGGTGTTAACTGCCTCAAAAAGTCCCAAGAATCCTTTATAATAAAAGGAATATTACCATAAATATGCTTTGTCCATCTATCTATCGTCATACCAATGTTAAATGTTTTTGATTTGGAACCAGAAATAATAGGTCTAAAAGGGGGTTTCTCCACAGACTTATGCACTTTAGGTATCCCCATGATGTGTGCCATAACTGGGGTCTCTACTTTTAAAAAAATCATAAACTTCATGAGTAATTCGATTATCTATCAGATATTCCTCCAGTGTCAAATCTATTCTTCTAAAACCTATGTTGATTTGATTAATGGACACTGTCTCATAATTACCTGATTCGTATAAAATTTTGTATATCTCAGCTTTGTAGGATAGGCTAGAAAATATTACCACTCCCCCACCTTTATCGGGTTTCATGATTCTTATTTCTTTGTTATTAATGATTTCATTTAAACATGTTCTCTCTTCCGTGGTAATGTTGCCCCCTAAATGTCTGTTCTTTCGTTTCATTTCATGAATTTCTTTATTGAAAGAGTACACATCTTTACATACCATTTTTTCAAAAACACTGATTTGACTATTGCTGATAGGCATGTAAGCACTTTTCCTCTTTAATTCCGTGTGTGCATATTGTCCATAATTATTATTATCAAATTGTAATGCTAGATTGAGCCTTCTACTGAACAATTTTATCTCCTTAATGTGATCTACTAAATTGAACTTGTTGGAGGGTATAAATTTCATTCCCTTACTTAGTAATGTACAAAATTCTTCCTTAATGGGTATTTCTGTATAATTAAAAACCTTGAAGCCATTGTATACTCTGATGGATGGCATAATCTCTTGGACAGTATCTTGTTCCACATTATCATCACTATTCAGTGCTACCGAATGATTTTCCTGATCCAACTCCCCCTGTTCATGTAGGTTGATGTCTATTTGCCTGTCTACAGGTGGTGGTATTTTCCTTAGTATTTCCTGTTCCCCTGATTGTAGGGTTTCCTATAACTGGGATGAAATCTGCCTCCTTGAAAATTTTCTTCCCTATGTATTCCCCTCCACTCACTGTAACTAGTATGTCTGTCCTTAAACTGCACTTTTCTATCTTGTGACCAAATGTAGGCTTTGTGTACTTTATATGAATCCATATCACAATCAATCTTTTTACTTTTCCTAAGATGTACCTCCTTTGCCTTATTATCAGCCACATGAAATTGTTTGTGATATAATTCACTCCATTCTTCAAATTCATCATGTCGTAAAATCATTTCATTAATATTTTCAACTTCATCAATCAATATACTTAATTTATCTTCATTACATTCCATTAATACTTTCATATACATATAACCCATTTCATCAAAAAGATCATTAAATTTGGTTATAACCTTTTCATCATATTCCATACCCATGGGTAATTTAAAAAATCTTAAACCCTTGGGTACAATCTTGAATTTTATACATTGTGATAAGTAAGCATTGCCAACTTTTACATTTTGTATTTGTATTAACTTATCACCCAAACTGTAAATCATATTTTTTAATTCCATTCCACCCCTGCTATAACTTGTTTTGTTACTGTCAGTAACATGTATTTTCTCAAACACATATTCATTCTTTAAAAAATCATCTATAACTTCGTTATTAGAACGTATATTTTTAAATGTACTACCATTACTTTTTTTATTATTAGTATCATCACATTTTTGTCCAGATATAGTATACTTGGTTTGAGCATTATGTTTGCTATAAACAGTACCTTTCACGCTATTATTCTGCGTTCTACCCATGGCAGAATATGTCTTATACGAAACAGGATTCTTTTGCTTTGTTCCCCCATGTTCAGTTTCCACTCGACTGTGGAATAGACTAAAATCAAAAGTAAAATCCTTCTCCGGTGTTAAGATGCTATCACTGTCTTTGGAAATCATATCTATTGGGCAATTTTGTCCATTCGGTATGTCATTACCAGTGTCCGCTACCTCCATAAGCTCCTTGCGCTGATTCCCAGATATCGTAGGTGACCCTTTACAAGAAGAAGTAAACTCCGTGCTTACTTTCGGCTTGGGAATGTCCCATTTCCATTAATTTCTTGACATCCTTTTGCAAATCGTCTAATTCAGCCCTCAAGATAAGTACCTCCTCGCTGTTCGATACAGCTGACGTGTCCGCTCCTGCTTCTGCCATAGCCGGTACTAACAACCGGTAAAAAAGATGCAAGTAACCAACAAAGACTCCAACACCAGTTATGAACAAACGCTGAGTGGAAAGTCACGTAGCTTGAACAGCAAATACAAAGCGATAGCCCTTGGAAACGAATATATTCACTTCAGTCGTTATATCCACAAATGACGCCAACTGCAAAAATCTTCTTTATTGTGATAACTTAACAAACTTAAAACTCACAAATACGAAGTACATATTCCACTAGTTTAGCGCTTTCATCTGCCAGTAGAAAAATAGTATCCCTACAGCAGACAAAGTCTTACTATCCTGTTCACTCCTATTAAGTGTTTCCTTTACTTTTTGTCCAAATAAGATGGAAGCATTATAGGGGTGCATTTATGAAGGATGTTGTAAAGCTTTCTGGGAAATCACAAAGCTGCAACCAGGCATGATGTAGCATCCCTTGCTGTAACATCTGCTGCATTACATAACAGTCTCATGGCCACATCCAAGGATGACTGCAGAGTAGACATTTGGGTTCCACTGTTTTCTGGACATCCGTAGTGAAGCTACCAGACAAGGACTTTGAAAGATCCTTGATCAAGTCCCTTTGTAATCGTGTCAGGTTTGCTAGATAGTTTAGCTCTCAGGCTGCAAATGTTGCTGAAGTGCATCTCCATTTCCACAGTCTGTCCAACAACCCTGACTCCCCGTTTGGGAGAGAAACAGAGGAATTTCTGGACATTTTTTTTATGTACTATGGCTGCTACTACTACCACCATGGCATCTACATGAGGACCCTTAACCCGATGTTTTCTATCTTTGGGGGCAATTAGAATCGTATCTGGTTTTGTCAGTATGCGCTCTGCCACATCAGGTTCCTTCCAGGCCTTAAGGGTGATGAGATCAATCAAGACGTCAGGAGGTGAGACCACCCAGGACATTGAAAACCAAAAGCTTTGAGAAACACTGACTGATCAGAAGAAAGAGTTTTCATGGACCATTCCCCCTGTTTCATCAGTTCCAGAATGTCTACCAAGCAGATGTGTTGGGGGGCCTTGGGGAGCCCTCTCCATCATCTAAGTTGGAGTCTTCAGTGAGAGACTTTGGAAAGGAGTCAATGCTTCCACTTGCAAGTCTTCTTCTGGGAAATGTACCTTGGGACTTCTGAAGGAGACACCTCAGAGTCAGATGTGATGCTCAAATGATGTGCAATCTCAATACTAACTAGATAAGTTTGTCCTTCACCACAAGAATGAGAGGGAGGAAGAAAGTACAGGCTCCATTAGGAGTCAGGATGGGTTCAAACTCTGCACATGCGCCAGTCTTCCTGGTCTAGCCAAGGCCATCTCCACAATGGGTCTATATGGCGGCAGCATGGAACTATAAAGAAGTCACACTAGCCCTGCCTAAACATGACTGTGTGCTTGTAACCTCTAATAATCTACAACTGGGTGTAAGCAATACAAGATTTATGGACAGCTGGCATGGTTTGTTTACAACTGTGAAGACCAGGTGATTAAACAAACATGAGTAAATCCTGCATTATCCATATACCAGCAGTGGATTTTTTTTGTTTTAAGCATGCAGACATTAACAAAGAAATTGCTTACTTTTATAATAATGTCATCACATGATGACACAGGCACAAAATACAGATTTCTAAGGAACGAGCATCTCCAGCTCTTATCCTTACAGCAAGTTATTCCATAAGGTGGGAATGCAATGACTTAGAAACAGTCTTGTCTGTCTGTTAGTGTAGGATTATGTCCCTAGTGTGAATGTCAGTACAGCCACTGCTTTTGTGAAGGAAATAGGGTGTCAAATAGACACAGGTCACCTTGGAACGCTCTGTAAGGCTCCTGAACATAAGAGAGCTGTAATAATCAAGTGAAATAGATGAAGGACTTAAGTATTTTGTTTTCTTGGTTAAAATCTCTGGGGCCTTTCAGGTTGAGCAAAATGCATGGACCAATTAATAGCAAAGGGGACATTTTATTCAATGGTGGGCTAATAAAGGGCAAGAACACAGCCATTATGAATTCTTTGTATCTTGAAGCTATTCCTTTGGAGATCAATTGTTCCAGATACAAATTTCCTGACTAAGGTGGAAACATGATCAAATGAGAGTTATCTTTAGCTGTCTGGCAAGTGTCACACATGATTAAAGAGCTGTTAATGAGCTGTTTCCTCTGAGCCAGTATCCTACAGTTTGATTCCCTCAGCCTTCTTTATCCAGCTGTGTAACTGAGCAAATCACTTAACCAGACTGCACTCCTGGGGTGAGTCTGAAAAGGGTCCATGGACAGCAGTGCTCTACCACAGAAAATAAATAAAATAAAAACTTATATTTATTGACATTTGATTGCTAGGAAAGTCTGATTGGGTAAGTGCTCATTTTCAGCGGAGGACCAGGGAGAAGAGCAAAATAATATTAGAAAAAACATGTTCTTTTTTTGTCTTTTCCTGGTTAGGGCAAACCACAATGGAACAGTCCACAGAACAAATGGCAGTGGAATTCTACAGTGTTGAGTTGCCAGCCTGGCGCCCAATAATCCACAGAAGGCACACACTTGCACACCCACACCTAAGGCCAATTTAGAGCGTCCATTCCACCTACAGCATGTCTTTGGGATGTGGTAGAAAACTGGAGCACCTGGAGGAAACCCACACAACCACAGGGAGGACATGCAGACTTTGCACAGAAGGCACCACAGCTAAGAATCTAACTGGAGAACCTCTTGTGAGTCGGCAACACTAACTGCTGCACCGCAATGGCCACCCATTACAAAAATTTTTTTAAGAACAATAATTTTGCAAACTTCAAAAATGATACAATAACAACCCCAATTTAAATAATTATACCACAGACCTACCATGACAACAGGGGCAAAAAAACAAATACAACTTCTACGATAATGATTTAATATGTAGTGAAATTTTCGCTAGATCACAGAAATCAAAGGTTAAGTTAGCATAGTATCAACAAGAACTGCAAGGGGAGGGATGCTGACTGAAGTTAGAAAGTGAGGTAAGAGGGGAGAGTAAAGGAAGTTAAAGAATGAATAAGTACTAATTTAGGGATTCAGTTTATCTTGGGACTGAGCAAAGAACAAAGCCAGATTTTAAGTACGAAATCTTACAAGCGGTGTACCCCAGGGATTGGTCTTGGGGCCTCTGCTGCTTGGCATATACTTCTCAGAGGTGTAGGGCAAATCTAATGGGCTATGGCTAACCACGTTTGCAGATGACTGCAAGGTGGGTGCTGTCATCAATTCCCCTAATGATGTGGACATCCTCTAAGCGGGTCTCACCAAAAGAAATGACTGATGCCAGAAACATGGCCTCAAACTGAATGCCAAAAAATGCATCATCATCAACCCTTTTGGGGGAAAATGACGTTCCCGCAAATTATCACACTAATAACAAGGCACTAAGCAAGCACTCAGTCGTGAGGGACTTGGGAACCTATGTTGATAGCAGACTGGCTTTTGACCACCATATTAGCTCCGTTGTATGGAAAGTTTTCTACATGGCCCACCTCATTAGTAAGGGTATCTCATCCAGGGACAAGTGGTCATAACATCTCTGTATTCTTCCCTTATAAGACCAGTTATTGAATACAATGCCTCTTTTGGCATGTACCTCACAAAGCACATGCAGCAGCTGGAGAGACCACAGATTCCTCACCCTGTGAATCCAGGTGCTCAAACATCTACCCTACACAGATAGCTAAAAGCCCTATCTCTCTACTCAGTCTCCTACAGACTCCTCAGAAATGACTTCTGTCTGGCATACAAAGCAATCTCAGACCCCACCCTGATGGGACTGCTGCATATCTGCAAAACAAGCTCCACTCGAGTAACCCGCGCGAGCAACCTCAACCTGGTCTGGACATCAATAGGACTTGTTGGCGGGACAGATTTGTGTCCCAGAGACTCCCCCTTTTGTGGAATAGACTCCCTCTATATATAAAGCAGAGTACCTCATTAACCCTTTTAAAGTGCAACCTGGATAACTGGATGGGGAACAGAAAATACACCCCTGGGATTCCACCTATGTCCCTGATGGACAGTGTCATAGGGTGCTGACTTGTTGGAACATGAGCTAAATTCTTGGCTAGGCTTGTAAGGGTCTCAGGGCCAATAGCCTAGTAACTTCCTATGATCCTATAATATGTTAGCTGATGGGGTAGTTCTAACTAATTTAGGATTTTAGTACTAAACAGTGGTGAGTTCTGAAACGGAGTATTTGCTGCAAATTTAGCAACGTTGTTACAGCATTGTTCAGATTTTCTTGGGCACAGGTTTGAGGGTAAAAATGGATGTGGTGATATGTGGCTGTTTAAGAAGAGCTGGGCTTAGCTGTTGGAGAATCCCTGGTTAGGGACTCTAGAACTTACTGCAGTTTCGAGTGGTGAATTACTGGGTGAGGGGTTAGCAATGAATTTTTGGCCGGGATGTAAGATTTCTTTAATGGGTGACCAGAGCTTTTTAGGGTTATGTTCTAAATGTTGTTATAGTACAGTTTTTTTTTGTCTTCATTTATTTCCTTTTAATACAGCTGCAGAGTATTCTGAAGTTTTCATCCTCAGGTCAATTACTATAGACAGAAATCAGTTTATAGCTAGTAAACAGCAATTAACAAGGAGGCACAAAGTAGAACACGTTTTCTTTCACTTACTGAATGCAAAAACAGGAAACTGGGGAGATTAATTAACTTGCATACACACTGCAATATAGTGGTCAAAAGAAAGGACAGTGGCCCACAGAATGTAAGAATTACTCCTTTGGGGAAATGTTACAGCCACTTTCCAGCACAGGGCAGGTATGTATTTGACTAGTTAAAGTTAATACACAAAAAGGCTCTTTATGTTAAATCTGCTTACACTGCACAGTAACAATATTCTCAATAAAAACTTTTGTAAAGGTGGGTGTTGTGGCAGAGATCGAGAAGTTTCGGGGTCAGGGAAGGATTCAGTGACCACAGGCTGTGAAAGAAAATAAAAATAAAAAAACTCTACTAACTGTAATATTATATGGAGTCAATAAAGTTATTATTTATTACTAGAGTTGAAGGGAGGACCATGGTGAGTCAGAACAAGAGAGCACAGGTCTCAACCTGTTAACAGGCCAATGTGGAGCACACACCATAGTGATGTGTGACAAAAAGTCAAAATGTGGAACACACTATTTTTGCACTGCGTGAAAAGCGTACCTTGACCTTGGCCATGGCCTTTCAACCAAAATATATGTACACACACACACACACACACGCATGCATGCAGCACACACACATATATACACACACACACACACACACACACACACACACACACACACACACACACACACCCTTGTCATATCACTCAACTGCCTAGAATTTTGCAGAATGCCCAAATTTTTGCCTCAGCCTCATAAAATAATGTAGCAAAACAATAAGGTAATGACAGAAATTTCAGTTAAAGACATCATATCCTTCAGAACATGTATGGTTACACAAAGACGGTTTTTCTAGCAACTTTCTAAGTTTATAAGAGCAATATTTAAAATCGGTTCCTTTTTTTGGGCCTTTGTCCCCCATTAATTAAGGCTATGTCCAGATTTCTTGTGCTAAGATGTTGAGAGCTATGACACACACACACAGCCTCACCCTTTTCATACCTTTCAACTGCCCAGAATTTTGCATAATGACCAAATTTTTTCCTCATATGTAGTTTTCTGGCAAATCACAGCGGAATGAAATAATAAGATAATGACAGAAATTGGAGTTTCAGGGGTCATATGTTTCAGATCATGTGTGGTAACACAAAACCTGTTATTCTAACAACTTGCTAGGTTTATAAGAACAATATCTAAAAATTGTCTCTATTTTTGTGGCTTTATCACCACATGTCTGGCTATTGGCTTTCACCAGATTTCGTACTCTAGGAGACAGACAGGTATGCATTTAAAGAGAAGGAAGGGGAAAAAATAAAATAGAAGCAAAACAGTAGCAAAGTAAATAACTGCAATATCAGCAGTTAAAAGGATTCCTCAACTGCTGGTATTGCAGTTATTTACTTTGGTACTGTACCACTTTATTTTTTCTCCCTCAAGCAGCTTTCCTCAACCATTCCTGGTACACAAATGGTCACATATTTGGGAGCTCTCACTCGCTTCTGTCCTCAGGAACACTTATTTGATTGGTTCATATACCATAACGGCGACTGGCTGTATTTCCAGAGTACGAGCCAATCAAAAACTGTGTAGCACAGCCAGAGCTGTTCAATGCAAAACAGTACTGTAGCTATTTGATTGGTTTGTATACCACAATGCTGACTGGCAGTAATTGCGGTATGCAAACCAATCAAAAGCCATATAGCTGAGCCAAAGCTGTTCAATGTGGAACAGTGAACAAAGGGTTTGCTTATGGCTGCATGCGGAGCATTCCACATAATCAGGAGCACTTGGTTGCTCAGCAAGAGAATATGAGGTATTGTAACAGTAGAGAGAAGGTAAGAAATTGTCTGAATGTAAGATCAAACATTTAAGCTGGAACCATAAAGATAGAAAATGAGAGTAATACAGTGTATAGAGTTTTACACAACAACTTATCAGAACACAGCACTACACTAAGCACAGGATAAAAACAGAAGTTATGTACTTACCATAGCTTGGCATTTGTGTTGTCCATTTTTATTCTTCCTCAAGCTCTTCGCATCTGACGTTGGATCCGATTTAGCCGCATTTTCAAGACTTTAGGATCACAGTCTTGAGCTTCTCCCTCTCCCAGAATGCATCATACCTTCCTTAATTCCTCAGATCGAGTTTGCTGCCCTAGATAATAAATTACATTCCAGAAGAAAGAAATAGGACAGATCAAATCATTTGGGGCCCAAACCATGAACCTCTGGGTTCCAAAATCCTCTAGGTAAATTCTCAAAGTGACTTAGGCCAGGGGATGGCTGGAAGGGAAGTGAGAAAGAATGAAAATGGACAACACAAATGCCAAGTTATGGTAAGTACTTAACTTCTATTCTGTATCTGACATCTTTTTTTCATTCTCCCTCACTGCTGGGTCACAGTCCACAGCTACGTGACTCCTGGGCAGCCCCTAAGGAGGATCCCCTGCTTCTGGAGACAATGTCTAATTTATAATGTGAGACAAATGTATGAGTCTTAGACCAAGTGGCCGTAGCACATATCTCATCAACTGAGGCCCTGGCAGAAAAATCTGATATAGTGGCCATGGATATAGTAGAGGGAGCTTTAGGTGGACAAGGTAATTCAATATATTTTTGGTCGTAAATAGTAGAAATGTAATCACTTATCCATTTAGCCAAGGTGATCTTGGATACTGCTTGGTCCAAGCGATTAGTTGAAAAGGCTATAAAGAGTTGATTAGATTTCCTGTGCTTGTTTGTCCTGTGCAGACAGAAAAGCAACTGTCTTTGAACATCAAGAAGATGTAACATATATTCTCCTTTACTTGAATAATTTGGAAAGAAAACTGGCAACTGAATGACCCGATTAATTTTGGATTCTGTTGCTATATTAGGCATAAATAAAAATATATTAGTTCTTTGGGAAACTCTGTCTTTATGAAAAATTATGTAAGGAGGTTTGGCTGATAGGGCTTGCAATTCTGATACTCTTGGCTGAAGTGATGGCTACCAAAAATATTGTCTTCCAGGAAAAAACTTTCAAGTCACAACTGTTGGCTGGCTTGAAAGACTTCTGAGTCAGACAATTTAAGATCCCATAGGGGAGAAGGGTCTTTTATTGGTGGTCTTAGTAAAAAGATAAACCTCATAAAAGGCTTGCATAATTTTGATGAGGAAACAGAAGATGATCCCTTTCCTGAATTAAAATTAGAAATGGGAGCCAATTGTAATTTTATGGTAGAGAAACTGGCATCTTCATGAAAAGGTGAACTCAGAAAAAGGAGTATACCTGACACAGAAGTTGAAAATGGGTCAAAATTCACCTTTGAAGCCCAAATCGAAAATCTTTTCCACTTTACTATTATACACCTTTTTATGGAGGCCTTTTGAGATGCCAAGATTATGTAGTTTACTGGGGAAGTTAGCCTAGACTTTCTTACAATCACTGGAAGTGGAGAAATCAGTTTTAGGGTGTGGAAACTGGGCTGATGATATTCTGACAGAAGACAAAGTCTTGAGTGGGATCCAGTATCCACGGGGAATACTTGGTGAGACCATACGAAGAGGAATCTTACCTGACGAGGCCACAAGGGGGCAATGAGGACTACTGAGCTCTTCAGGCTGCTGGCTTTCTGTACAAAATTTGTGATCAAACGTAGGGGGGTGGGGGTGGTAAGCATAAAGGAGGCCCAAGGGCCAAATGTGGACTACAGCATCCCTCTGCGACTCCCCCTTCAGAGAGGATCAGAACAAAGTACCTGCTGTATTTGTTGTTTATGGGAAAAGCAAGAAGATCACCACAAGGATGGCCCAAATGTCTGAAAATCTTGTTCGCTACTAACTGATTGAGGGACCACTCATGAGGAGTCAGACTGGAACTGCTGAGTCAATCTGATAACACGTTGGTGTCCTCAGGAATGTGCTTTGCAATTAGAAAGAGGTTTAAAGAGATCGCCCATTCCCAAACTCTCATGGACTTGCTGCATAATGGGTAAGACCGGGTTCCACCTTGTTTGTTTATGTAAGAAACCACTGACATGTTGTCTGTATGAATTGCAATAATCCACACAGGGAGGAGATCCTGAAAGACTTGCAGTGTTAAAAGGACTGCTCTTATCTGAAGGGCATTGATATGCAGCTTGATCTCGCAGGATCTTTCCCTGATAATGCCCCCTACCTCAATATGAAAACTGGGGAGGGAGAGAATGGTCTGCCCACAGGTGGATACTTTGGCTGCATCCACCATTGGAGATAGCTTCTGCAGACTGCAGTTAGTCTGATAGAAGCAGACAGAGACTGGTAAAGAATAGAACACTAACAGCCATGGTCCATTGAAGAACTCACATAAAATATCTTGTCAAGGTTGTTAGGATGACAGCTGCTGCCACTGATCCCACTGCACTGAGAACTACATTTGATTGTGGAGATGGATGGTCTAGTAAGTCCTGGACTTGCTGTCTCAGAAAAGTTATGCAATACAGAGGCATCAAAGATATTTGTGGTGAAGTGTTCAGCTGCGTTCTTATAAATTCTTGATTCTGCACAGGTGTCAGTTTGATTTTGTCAGATTTATTGAAATACCCAGGGAACTGAAGATCTGGACTAGGTAATTCCTGTCCTGAATCAGTTGATGCTTTGTTGTTCTAGTAAGGAGCCAATTGTACAAGTATGGAAACACCTGGAATCCTTTTAGCTTAAGGTGAGACGTGACAACTGACATTTGATAAACACCCAGGGAGCTGTGATGAGTCCAAAGAGAAGTGCTCTGAATTGATAATGATTGGTCCCCAGCCGAAAGCGCAAGTGTCTCTCTTTGAGGATTTGTTCATTTTGATATGATAAAACACATCTTCGAGATCTATGGACACATCCAATCATCCTTGCATAGAACAGGCAGAATGGACTGAACTGTAATGATTCACAACTTCCACTTCTTCACATATAGATTTAGCCTGCTGATATCCAGTATTGGTCTTAGGTCCCCTGTTTTCTTTGGCACCAAAAAGAAGAGTGAATAAGTTCCATATCCTACTTGTTTCATCAGGGCCTAACTGGATACCTCTTTTTTCTACAAGCTTTTGAACTTCTTGACTGGCAAACTCCCTCTGATTGACTGGCACATCAGAAAGTATCCTCGTGAGGCTTGGAGGTAAAGGGGAAAAGGGAATGCAGTAACCTCTGGATATTATTTTTAGCACTCAGGCATTGTTTGTTATATTTGTCTCGGCATCTAGGTGCAGGGATAGATGGCCTCTGACTGCCTCAAGAGACAGACAGTTGGACAGCACTTCATGAGCACTGATAGGTTTATTGGGAAAGGGGTTCCATGATGCCCTGAATTTGTGCACCCCCCCCCCCCGCATATAGCGGGGAGTCTACCATTGAAACCTCCTCCTCTGCCTCTAGGAGGAAGTTTCCCTGCGCTGATCCTGGAAAGGCCCTTGAAATTTCTTGAACCAAGCCCCCCCCCCCTTTGATTCCTTGACAAGGTTCTCTGAGGGGGGGGGGGGTAGAAAACTTGATCCCCATGGCAGAAAAAAGGTCTTTCCATGTTTCTTGCTGCAGGCAAGTGTTTCTTTTACAGATGGTCCAAAGAAAGAGGAACCATCAAAGGGGACATTAAAGAAAGATACCTTAAAGGGTTCCATGAAATTGCAAAGTCTCATCCAGGCATGTCTCCTTATGGCTATGCCTGCACCAGTTGCTCATGAGGTGCCTTCTGCAGAGTGCAAAATCAGCTTCATCGAGAAATTTTCAAGGGAAGATAAGTCACCAATGGAAGAGAAAAATAAGTTATGTACTCACCATAGCGTTCCATCTGAGTAGTTATACTTCATTTGTCTTCAACCTGTGGGTCTTCGGATTCGTATCGGATCTGACACAGTTGCATTTTCCAGCTATGGCACCGAGCTCCATGCTTCGTCCCTTACCCATAATACCCCGTCTCCCTTCTTCCTTCAGATCGAATTTGCTACCCAACATGTATCAGACACCCAACCCAAAGACACTTTATCACCAGAATAACCAATAAGAAACTCCCTTAGCCTGGACAGAACCAAGGATCCCAACAATAACCATCTGATAAGAAAGAAAAATATCATCATCTGAATTATAAGGTTAGGGGAAAGGAAGGGGGGAACGGTTGAAGACAAATGAAGTAGAACTACTCACATGGAACGTTATGGTGAGTACAAAACTTCTTTATCTGAAGTAGTTTACTTCATTTGATCTTCAACCTGTGGGACACAGTGCCCAGCTACCAAACTCTTGGGTGGCCTTCATGGAAGGATGCTCCGGACCACTGCAGAACCAAAGGATGCTCTATTCCTAGAGACAATATCTAATTTATAATGCAAAATAAAGGTATGAGATGAGGCCCAAGTGGCAGCCGAACAAAGATCATCCAAAGATACCCTGGACCAAATGGCCACTGCCGTAACCACAGATTGGGTCGAATGAGGTTTTACATTCCCTGATAGAGACAGGGCTCTCTCCAAATAGGCTTGGCCAAGGCATTGTGAGATCCAGCGAGCAACTGTCACTTTCAATTCTGGTTTACCGAAGAAGGGCTTGGCATAAGACACAAAAAGTTGATCAGATTTTTGGAAGAGTTTAGTCCTGTGCAGGTAAAATCTCAGTTGTCTATGCACATCCAATAAAAGTAACCTATATTCCCCTTTGTTCTGGAAGTTAGGAAAAAAGACTGGCAAGTTAATGGTCTGATTAATATTGGCTTCCAAAGTTACCTTAGGGAGGAAAGATGGGTTGGTGCGAAGCAACACCCTATCTTTATGAAAAATCATGTAGGGCATTTTGGCTGAAAGAGCTTGAAGCTCCAATACCCTTCTAGAGGACGTGATAGCAACCAAGGCAGCAGTTTTTCAAGTCAGAAATTGCAAATCCAATGAAGCCGCAGGCTCAAAGGGGGGAGAAACCAATGTCTGCAACAGTAAGGTAAGGTCCCACAGTGGGATAGGATCCTTTACTAGGGGTCTAAGAAGAAAGGCACCTTTAAGGAAGGTCTTACAAAGCTTGGAGGAAGCCAATTAAGACATATTTACCCCCACATGAAAATTAAAAATGGCTGCCAGTTGGACTTTAACCGTAGAGGAACTGGCGCCTTGTTGAAAAATGCTAGCCAGAAAATCAAAGACTGCCGAAAGAGGAGCGGTAAAAGGATCCATGGACCGCTGAGAGGTCCATATCAAGAAACATTTCCATTTACTATGATACACTTTTCTGGCAGAAGATTTGTGAGCCACAACCAGAATAGACTTAACAGAGGATGACAAACCGGGAGTCCTAATAATCATGGGAACTGAAGCAGCCAAGCAGTGAGCTATAGACTGTCCAGGTCTGGGTGTGGGATCCCTGAGGGATGCAAGAGAAGATCCGGAACTGGATCCAAAGTCCATGATGGAACAACTAGATGAGACCTGAGTAAGGGAAACCAAACCTGTCGAGACCAGAATGAGGCAATGAGGATCACAGTGCTCCCCATCTTTTGGGCTTTCTGCAGAAACTTCAACATCACGGGAAGAGGAGGATATGTATAAAGAAGACAGAGAGGCCAAGTATGAATCAGAGCATCTCTGGGGTTTTCCCCCGGCAGGGGGTTCAGAGCGAAAAACTCTCTGCATTTTGCATTGGAAGGAGATGTGAACAGATTGCAGCAAGGATGACCCCATTCTAGAAAGATTTGCTGCGCTACTGAAGGGTTCAGAGACCACTCGTAAGGCAGCAGGATAGATCTGCTAAGCCTGTCTGCTAGAATGTCGGACTGTCCAAGAATGTGCGCTGCCACCAGAAAACCGATGGTGAAGATTGCCTATTCCCACATTCTATTGGCTTCTCAACACAGGGGATAAGATCTGGTTCTCCCTTGTTTGTTGATATACTAGACCACTGACACTGTCTGTCTGAACTGCAATTGTTCCTAGAGGAAGATGAGCATGAAGGGCCTGCAACACATGGAGAACCTCTCTCATCTTTAGAACACTGATGTGCAGAAAGGTCTCGGAAGGGGACCACGTGCCTTGGACTGTCCTTCCTGAGCAATGCCCTCCCCACCCTAAAAGGGAGGCGTCTGTGGTCACCGTGATCTTGGGAAAGGCAGGTTGGAACAGACGTCCCTTGAGAGGATCTGGAGACTGAATCCACCACCAAAGGGAGTCCCTGCATGCTCTCGAGATTCTCACCAGCAAGAACAAGGGGAGACCTAACAGGGACCACTGAACCGCAAACGTCCACTGCAACACTCTCATATGAAGGCACGCCATTGGAAGAATATTGATCGTGGCTGCCATAAACCCCATTGCTTTTAACACTTTAATCTATTTGTATTGCTGCCTCGGCTGTCAGTAAATGGGTCTTCAGAATGTGTAAGACATGTAACCTCAGATTGTGTATCCTGTCTAACATAAGGCACACTCTCGTTTGTAATGTGTCCAGCCATGCCTAGATGAAATACAAAACCTGAACTGGGAGTACAGCCAATTTGTTTATGCCGATCATGATGCCCAACTTGTTGGCTAGCCGAAGGAAGGAGTCCCTGGCTTGACAAAGTAGATGCTCTGAAGAGGCAGTAAAGAGCCAATTTTCCAGGTATGGAAAAACCTGAATACCCTGAAGTCTCAGCTGAGCCGCTACTACAGCCATTACCTTGGTAAACACATGAGGGGCTGTGGTGAGACAAAGGGAAGGACTCAAAATTGATAATGATTGGCTCCCAACCAAAAGCGAAGAAACCTCCAGGAGTGCCTGTCCATCTTGATGGGACAGTACGCAACCTGGAGACTGATTGAGCACATCCAATCTCTGGCCTGCAGATAGGGCAGGTTAGACTGAATCGTGACCATCTGGAATTTTGTCTTGGTTACAGATAGGTTCAATCTGTACATATCCAAGATTGGTCTGAGGTCCCCCATCTTTTTTGGCACTAAAAAGAACGTGGAATAAACTCCAGATCTGGACTGGTCTAGGGGGACTGGTTGGATGACTCTTTTCCTTAGCAGTGAATCTATTTGTATTGCTGCCACCTCCAACTGCACAGGTGGGACGTCCGACAGGGCTTTCTTGGATGGGGGAGGTTCCTGGAATGGAAAGGAATATCCTCAGGATATGATGCGCAACACCCAGTGATCTGTAGTTATGGAGTCCCATGCTAAAGGATGTAGCGACAGATGACCCCTGACTGCCTCCAAAAAGAGCAGTCGGGCAATCCCTCAGGGTTGTTGCCTGGGTCTATCCGAGAAGGGTTCTCGGGACCTGAAATTCTTAGGACCCCCTCTGCCTCTAGGGCGGCGTCTGTCAAATCCCCCTCTGCCTCTGGGGGACGGCGAGTCCTTAGCATCTCGGGAAAATGCCTGAGACTTGCGGAACCACATCTTCTTTGGGCCTCGCTGGTTCCTGCAAAAAGGACGTCTGAGGTGGAGAGAAGCAGATCCCAATGGCAGACAGTGTCTTCCCGTCCTTCTTGCTCTGGACTAAAATCTCTGAGTGTCTTCCAGAACATGGAAGAACCGTCATAAGGGGTGCTGGTAAAAGATGCCTTGAAGGACTCCATAAATTGACATAAGTGGAGCCAGGAGTGATGCCTGATGGCAACACCTGCCCCCGCCGCCCGTGCGGCTCCCTCCGTGGCGCGGGAGAGCAAACGCATGGACATGTTGAGCACTGCTTTTAGGGTGGTCATTCGTACATCGAACATCTTCCTGTTTGCCGCCGACATGGACCCTGGGGTCAACTCCGTGATTTCCTTAAGATCTCTCTGGAGTCGTATAACATGCGCCATATACTTCAGCACCCTCACAGCGAAGGTCGCTGAAACAAACTCGCTTCCAAAGCAATTCAACATTCTCGACTTTCAATCAGGGGTGGACTGTGGAGTCGAGCTCCTTCTTGGTGGCTGCCACCACCATCATAGCATCTACATGGGACCCCTTGTGCCAATGAAGCTTGTCTGAGGGGGACTCAAAACCTTATCCAGCCGCTTAGGGATTGGTTCTACGGTGTCTGGCTCCTTCCAAGGCCTAAATGTTATTATTTCCACAAGTGGGACAGCAGGAGGAGACACCCAAGATGTAGATGAGCCTGTGTCGAATGCCACCAAAAACATGGACTCGTCTGAGGTTGGCTTTGGGGTGGACCCCCCCCCCCCCCAGTGAAGGAGCTCCATGATGTCCCCAAAGGAGACATCCTCAGGGGGTGACCTTGGGGAGCCTTCCCCTTCATCCAAATCCATGCCCTCCATGAGGGACTGTGGTGGAGAGTCCAAGTGCCTCCTTTTAAATGTATATTTGTGAAAGGTCTCCTCAGGGGGACTGTCTGAGGAGGCCTCGCAAAAGAGCTGTTCCGAAGGTGGAACTACCTGCGGCCTCCTCAGGGAGACTGTCTGGGGAGACCTCGCAAAAGAGCTGTTCCGAAGGTGGAACTACCTGCGGCATTATGGGGATGGGCTGTTCCTGACAGGGCAAGATGGCCGGAACCACACTCAGAGACAGGGGGGTCTGGACAGATTCAGAGGATGAGACAGTCTGAGGTCTTGACCTGGCGAGAGCCCTCTCCACCACGTCGAAAGCAGAGGGGGAACGTGCTTCCTGGGCCAAAAAGGCAGAAGCTGCTCCCCCTTGCCCCGACAGGGGAGTCGGAGCCGAGCCTCCTGGAACAGAGAAGCTGAGAGGGATGCTTCTCTCAGACAGGCTCGGAGCAGAAACCACCCCCTCGGATCAGACCCAGAGGTTGCTGCTTCAAGAGCTCAGATCCAATCCTGTTGGATCCGACAAACTCAAGATACTGGCGGGCGTCGAGGTACAGGGTACCATCGGTGCGACCACTCGACTACGATCGTCCTCAGATCCAATGACTCTGAAACAGCGGGTCGGATCGGAGGAGTAATAGGACAGAACAAGGGTTGGAAGAGACTCGCTCTGGAGGGAAAAGGCCCCGGCAAGACCCCCATCTGTATCTGAGTGCGGATAAACCTCCACATCATTTTGTCCATCTCCGCTTCCGAAAGGCTCTGAGTGGAATGGGAGGACACCGTCGAAATCGGACAGGAGTGCCAGTGGAGGGAGGACCTGCCCAGAGACCGGCTTTGTTGTTCCTCGGGCTCAGGTGAAAACCTAGGGGACCTGAGCCTAGCAGTCAAAGACTTGGATACAGGCTTTGCTTTCGGCGGTGAGCCGGCCTGCGACAAGTGGTCGAAGGATTGCTTGCGAGGCCGGTCCTTCTTTACCTGATCCCCTTACCTGGACTTCTTGGTGGGTGTATGAATGCAAGAGGCCAGAGAAGGGGAAGACGGAGCAGCAGCTGCTGCTTTCCCCGCAGGGGAAGAGGGAACCATAGTCCCAGAAGAAGAGGGCAACAGACCCTTAAGGATCAATTTGTCCCACCTGTCCTTAGGTGCCCTGGGGTTAAACCCAGTGCAAATAGGACAGGGGGACTGGAGGTGTTCAGCCCCCAAGCAGACCTCACACAGAATGTGACCATCTGCCGGGGAAAGCTTACGGTCACACCCTGTGCACTTTCTGAAACCGGGCTTCGGGGCATCCGCCATTCCTTTAGCCAGCCCAGACACACACACACACACACACACACACACACACACACACACACACACACACACACACTCACTACAGAAAGAGAAGTAGAACTGAAAGGAAATGAAAGCCTACTCTTTTCTTTTTTTTTTTACTACCCGGGTAGGTACAGAAAAGTTCAAGAGAAAGAAAAGTCAGGAGGAAGCTAAAAAATGAAAATACACTCTTACAAACGCTGAAAAACACGCTGGAGCTCGGCCCATGCTTGTGCACTCTCAGGTGACAAATGAGATCTGAAGGGAGACAGGGGGGCATTACGGGTAAGGAGAGGAGCATGGAGCTTGGTGCCATATCTGGAAAATGCGGCCGTGTCAGATCTGATATGGATCCAAAGACCCACGGGTTGAAGACCAAATGAAGTAAACTACTTCAGATACATTAAGGTCTTCCTCCGACAAGGTCTCTGAGAGAGTTGGTTAACCCTCTTGGATCTCTCTGCAAGCATGTAAAATGTGCCAAGTAGTTCAATGCTCTCAGCGAGAAGGTGGCCGAGACATAAATTTGCTTTCCATGCATGTCCAATGTCCAAAACTACTTGTATGGGGATCAGCAATGAAGCTTTGTTCGGCCAGCTCTTTTTTTCTGGCTGCTGACACAACAGTGACATCAACTGGGACACCTTTACTCCAATGTGAGCAGCAGGCATGTGGACTATGGAACTTGTTCGGATATTTTGGGAATGACTCAACTGTGTCTGGCTCCTTCTAAACTGTGTGAGAAACTAAGTCAACAAGTTAATCCACCAAGGGGGTCACCCAAGAATTAGACAGGCCTGCCCAGAAAGCCTCCAGGAACACCAACTTCTCGGAAGAAGGATTTTGGGAGGGCCAGCCACCTTCTGCCTCAGGAATTCACAGATGTCTCCAAAGGAGATGTTGTCAGCTAGTGATCAGGAGGATTCTTCTCCATCAAAAATTTGTGTCCTCGGTCAAGAACTCCAAGGGGGGGGTCTAAGTGCCTCTTCTTGCACTTTTTCTTACGAGGGACCTCCTCTGTGGGGTGTTCAAGGTAGGTATCAGAAAAATGGGGAACCCTTTGCTTGGAACTAGTTTGGAGGCTTAATGGGGAAGGCTGACCTATGGCAGGATGTACGGGCTCAATGCTCAGACAAGATGAAGGATGGGGAGGATTCCGGAACTGAGATGTTTTTCTGAGGCTACAGAAAGGCCTTTCTGTGACCTGGGAGGCCGATGGACCCAGAGAAGCCCCTCTCTTTCAGAGCTGAAGCTGCTGGATGGTAGAGAAAGTACAGTTGTGTACACCTACCATAAATGTAGATGTTCGAGTGTCTTCACTGTTGCAGTCATAACTGTAGGGTGTTCCTGCCGGCAGGCAGCCCGAGGTCGGCCAGAATTCCAAAGTCTGGGTCGGCCGGCTGTACCAGCAAGTACCCTGACGTCAGAACGCAGAGGTATAAAGCTGACAGCCGACGCCATCTTCTCCAGCCTTTCTTGCCCCAGATGTCAGAAGTCCCCCATAGTAACCAAAAGGTGTCCAAAAAGGAAACACAAATACACCACAAAAGGAGAGGAAGAAAGAATAAGTAGAAAATAAGAGGGGATTGGTGGGAGGAAACCGACTGCAACAGTGAAGACACTCGAACATCTACATTTATGGTAGGTGTACACAACTGTACTATGTTCTTCGTGTTTCACTGTTGCAGTCATAACTGTAGGGTGGAATCCCAAAGCTGTGATGAGGGAGGAGGTTATGTAGAAGAAGGGCAGCCAGAAGACCCTGCAAGACAGCAGAGGCAAAACCTGCCCTAGACTTAGAATACAAAGGGAGATTATAGTGCTTAGAAAAGTATGCACTGAACTCCAAGTGGCAGCTTCCAAAATGTCCTTGGTAGGAACTCCTCTGAGAAAAGCTGCTGAAGTGGCAGCTGCTCTAGTAGAATGACTTCTAACAGTACCTGTAATTTGCTTCCCAAAGTGAGAGTAACAAAACCTTATCCCATGAGCAATCCATTTGGAAATAGTTTGTTTAGAGATAGCCTTGCCTAGAGAACTGGAGGCATAAGAAATAAGCAACTGATCAGATTTTCTGAAATCTTTAGTTCTATCCAGGTAAAATCGTAGTTGTCTGTGTATGTCCAATGAATGCAAAATCCTTTCCCCCTTGTTTTGAGGATTTGGAAAGAAAGTAGGAAGGTGAATAGTCTGATTTAAAGCCACTTTAGAAATCACCTTAGGCATAAATGTAGGATTGGTCCTCAAGGCAACTCTGTCTTGGTGGAAAATAAGGTATGGTTCCACAGCCATGAGAGCTTGCAACTCTGAAACCCTTCTGGCAGAAGTCAAAGCTAATAAAATAGCTGTCTTCCAGGATAAGAACTTGATATCCGAAGCAGCTGCAGGCTCAAAGGGGGATAAAGTTAGTTTTTCCAAAACATAATTAAGATCCCAAGCAGGAACAGGAGTTGTTCTGGGAGGTCTTAAGTTCTTAGCCCCTCTCAAGAATTGTCTCACCAGCTGGTGAGAGAAGATGGGGGGATCAGTGTTGTAATGAGCCGAGATAGCAGAAGCATGAATTTTAATGGAAGAAAAGGAGAGGCCTTTAAGCAGGAGGTCTGAGAGATAAAGTAAAATGGAAGAAATGTCAGGCAAAAGAGGATCAGAACCTCGATCCCGCATGTAAATACAAAATCTTTTCCATTTAGAAGCATAGGATTTTCTAGTGCTAGGGCGCCTAGCTTCTAAGAGAACATCCAAAACTTGTTTGGGAAGAGCAGAAGGAATCAAAGGCCCTTGTAGAGCCAAGCTGCCAGGCAGAGTCTTGATTTGAGAGTGTAACATCTGACCCTGATGCTGGGACAGAAGAGAAGGAAACAGAGGCAGAATCCATGGAGGTTCCAAGAACAGGTGTCTTAAAGTTGGATACCAAAACTGCCGAGGCCAATTTGGAGCTATCAAAATGAAAATCTTGGGTTTGTCCTGTTTTATTTTCAGTAACACCCGAGGCAGAAGAGGAAGAGGAGGGAAGGCATATCCCGAAAGATTCCTCCAGCTGAAAGACAGGGCATCCACTTTCCAAGCTGCTTTGTGGAAGGACCTGGTGCAAAAGAGAGGCAGCTGATGATTGAGATGGGATGCAAACAGATCTGAGGACAACCCCAAACTGCCGTAATCCTGCTGAATATGTTGGGGTCCAGCATCCATTCGTGAGGATCCAAAAGATTTCTGCTTAGGCTGTCCGCTAAGAGATTCTGTTTTCCTGGAATGAATTGAGCTTGAAGATGCAGATTCAGATTTAGAGCTGTGTCCCATAGACTCATGGCTAGTCTGCAAAGGGGGTAAGAGTGAGAGCCCCCCTGCTTGTTTATGTACCACATGACTGTGGTATTGTCTGTGCGAATCAGAAGATGGCCTGGTTGCAAAAGACTCTGGAAGGCTAGAAGAGCATTTTGAACTGCCAACATTTCCTTCAAGTTGATGTGGAGGGCAGATGCTTCTTTGTCCAATAGCCCTGCTGGCAATTGTTTAGGTAATGTGCTCCCCAAGCATAATCCGAGGCATCTGTGGTTATGATCTGAACAGGATGAGGTAGACGAAAGGGATTCCCTTCGTTTAAAGCACAAGCCCTGGACCACCAGAGGAACTCTTTTTGGAGGCAGGGAATCAGAGGTATCTTTGTTTCCAGGCTGTGGTAATGCTGAGACCATACACTCTTTAGGTACCATTGAAGTTTTCTCATACAAAGCCTTGCATTTGGAATCAACAGGATGCAAGAAGCCATGTAGCCCAGTGTCTGCAGGAATTTCCTTGCAGTGAGCTGAGTCAAAGTAGCCAAGGTCTTGAAAATTGATGCCAGCTGTACTTGCTTTTCTGGAGTAAGGAAGGCCCTTTGTAGGCTTGTGTTTAGAAGAGCTCCCAAAAAGATCATTTGCTGAGAGGGGATCAAATGTGACTTTTTTGTGTTCACTGAAAATCCCAGAAGTAGGAGAAGATGCTGAACAAACTGCAGATGTTGAAGTAAAAGATCCTTGCTGTCCGCCTGAATAAGGCAGTTGTCCAGATAGGGGTAAATTTGAATCCCTTGGAGTCTGCAATAAGCTACTACTGGAGCCAGACACTTGGTAAAGACTCTGGGTGCAGTAGATAAGCCAAAGGGCAGTACAGAGAATTGAAAGTGTCTCAAACCTGCCTTTAATCTGAGGTATTTTCTGCGTTCCTGTCTGATGGGAATGTGTAAATAGGCTTCCTTCAGGTCCAATGTCACCATCCAAGCATCTTGGGAGAGCATGGGAAGAAGTTGTTGCAGAGTAAGCATCTTGAATTTTAGAATTTCCAGAAAGGTATTTAATACTGAGAGGTCCAGAATAGGTCTCCATGAGTTTTGTTTCCTTGGGACCAGGAACAGTCTGGAGTAAAAACCTTTTCCCATCTCTGGAAGTGGAACAGGATCTATGGCTCTCATGGCCAATAAAGCGTCCACTTGATTTAAGGCCTCTGACCATTGATGTTTTGGCAGATCCGGCCAATCCGAAGACCTTGGCAGAGTATGAAAGTAGTGGAATTTGTAGCCTCTTAAAATCACGTCTAAAACCCATTTGTCCTGGGTAATATGAGTCCAATTTTGGTAGAAAAGAGAAAGTTTTCCTCCGAGGGGGCTTCCAGGCAAGGAGGACCTGTAGCCCAACGGAGAGAGTCATTGGGTCTGCTTCTTTTGTGATTGAGGTCTGTCTTCTCCCCATCTGGGTGAAGAAGCAGTCCATTGTCTTGACCTGTAAGAGGCCTGAGCCTGCGCCCGACCTCTGAAGCGTCTATATCTTCCCCTTTGAGGCCTGTCAGACGTGGGAAAGGACCAATTTTTGGAGGGCCAATTTCTTGAAAATCTAGGAGGCTGAACTTGTAAAAAATCTTTGACAGTCTGCATACATTTTGCTTTTTCTTCCATCTTTTTAATAACCTCCTCAGCCTTGGATCCAAATAAAACATCATGCTGAACAGGGGCATCTAACAGTTTAGCCTTAACCTGCTCAGGTAAATTCTGCTCACGAAGCCAAGCATGTCTCCTGATGACAGTACCAGAGGCTGCGGCCCTGCAAGAAGCTTCCAAGGCATCAAAACCACAATGTAAACTATGTTTGCTAACTTGTTCAGTTGCATGCAATACATCCTGTAATTCCTTGTCCTCTGCACATGCAGGAAAGGTAGAGAGCCTTTGCTTTAAAACAGACAAAAGAAATTGCTGATACCTGAACATGTGAAACTGGCAATTTAAAGCTCTAATAGAAAGAGTAGCAGAAGTGTAAACCTTTTTGCCCCACCTGTCCAAGGCACGAGAATCCTTTTCAGAGGGAATAGGATTTTTAGATGAAGCGGCCTTAGCAGCCCTAGAACCCTGAGAAATGGTTTCAGGATCAGCAGAAGGGTTCTTAAATAAGAATTGATGGGAGTCAGGGACTCTGTAAAATCTATCAGGCTTAGAAGGAGCAGGCGGCAATGAATCAGGATTCAAGTTAGCTTCAGAAAAAGCATCATCCACAATATCAAGTGCAGGAGGAATAGCCAAAGGCCTGTGTTGAGGGAGAAGGAGAAATTCCTAAGTCTCTTCTTGGAAGCAGAATAATCCTGACCTTCCCAATGAAAATGCTCCCTCATCTCATTTAAGGTTTCCCCAAAAGAGAAATCTTCAGGGGGAGAAGCAGAGGGAATAGAGTCCTCTGCATCAGAATCCTCATAAGGAGGAAAAGAATAATCCTGGTCAGAGGAAGAGACAGAAGACACAGAAGCCTGATCAGAAGAATCATAAGGAATATCCTGTCTAGGCCTTTTTTCTGGAGGAGGGTGAGAACCCCTAATCATTGTCAGTAAATCTTCAGCCATCCGTAGTAATTGTTTCTGGGACTTGGGAGCTGTATCCGAGGAAGCTTGAGCAGAAACCCTAGGTTTAACAGGAGTCTTTGACTTTGCCTTTGTCTTTGTAGAAATAGTGATGTGAGAAGGCCTGAAAACCCCCTCAGAAGCCGGTACCTGCACAGCGGTTCCGGACCCATCTGAAGGAGCGACGTCCGAAGGTCCTGCAGCAGATAAAATACTAGGCCTAGGAGGCTCCCCATGGGAGTCCGTGTCAGCCATCGGTTCCGAAGTGGCGGATGACAGGGGCTGCAAAAGCGCCTCACTGACGACCGCCGAACCCGAAGCTGGCTACGGCTGCAAAGTATCTAGTTTGGACCTCGGAGGCCTATCTTTGTCTTTGCGTTTCTTTTGAATTCCGGTTGTCGGTAAAGTATCCGACGACATCCTATAATTGAATCGTCTACCGAAATAATTCAAGGCCCAATCGTACCTACGCTTGATAGTGCGAGAATTAAACCTGGCACAGAACCGACAGCAAGAAACGTCGTGGTCAGGGCCTAAGCAAGGTAGACAGTAAGAGTGGAAATCTTTATGAGGTATTTGTTTTCCGCACGATATACAATTATTAACTTTTTCTGACATCGGAGGAGCAAGAAAAAAGTTTCCCCAACAGGGTACTTAGCTTGAGAAGAGAAGTAGAAAACTTCGGACCGACGACAATCAAAGCACGTTGTTCTGAAAGCGCCAACCAATGACTTGCGAGCTGCTTTCCACCGCACGGCAAGAAAGACTAGAAAAGATGGCGTCGGCTGTCAGCTTTATACCTCTGCGTTCTGACGTCAGGGTACTTGCTGGTACAGCCGATGCCGGACCCAGACTTTGGAATTCTGGCCGACCTCGGGCTGCCTGCCGGCAGGAACACCCTACAGTTATGACTGCAACGGTGAAACATGAAGAACATCAGAGCCCACACTGGGTCCAAGGCTTTCAGACATATCAGACCTGAGCTATCAAGGGCCGAAGCCCCAAGGAGAAGAGAAGGATCTGACAAAGTCAGAGCTGAATATGGCAACAAGTAGTAAATCCAAAAGAAACGAACTGTAAGCATCACAAACAGAGCCCATGAACACTCGTTGAATCCTTTTAATAACCAAATGTGTAAAATAGTCAAACCAGTAAAACAGTTGTTTTACTGGTTTGACCGTTTTACCCATTTGGTTATTAAAAGGATTCAACGAGTGTTCGTGGACTCTGTGAAAGTCAAAGCTGAATCCAACCCCCCAGAACCAGCGATGACATCTCACATCCAAGACCCACGCTGATTCAACAAATGTGGAACAGGACTAGTCAGGGACATAGTAGGATTTGAGGAAGGTAGTTTCCTCAGATCTGACATCAACTTTCTCAGAATTCCCGGATCCCGAGTTTACAAAAACAGGGGTCGGATTGGAAAAGGAGGTTGCTATGTGGGTGACAGAGCACTCACAGATCAAAGATGGGATGGAGAAAGTTGAGCCTCATCTGTATCTGAGCCTTAAGGAACCTCCGCATCATCCTGTCCATACTGGCATCAGAAAAGCTCCAAGAAGACATGGAGGAAGATGCAAAGAATGGGTGTCTAGATTTGGATGGTGTCTTCAGTATCTGAGCTGGGGAAGCCAGAGACACCAGTTTAACATGTAGTACTGGAGTATGGCTCCAAACCTTCGGATCCAAAGCCTTAGGTACTGAGACTGTCCTGCTCTGAGTGGAAGAACCAGAGATACAAAGAGTGTCTGTCAGATCCGAGGAAGTTCTCGGATCAGAAATTGATTTTGATTTGCTCGGATCCAATGAGGCATTTGGATCTGGAGAAGGTCTTGTTTTGTTTGGATCCAAAGAGAGTCTTTCGGATCCGGAAAATGTCTAGTTTAGGTCGCTTCCAAATATGTCGGATATGACAACTTTGGTCTTTTTTCCTGATGTTCTGGCAAATCCCTCGGAGAGACTGTGAGGGCTCACCACTCAAGTTCTTTGGAACTAGAAGGCTTCAAGGGGGTTTGAGCCCCAGAAGAAGGCAACAGTGCTTTTAGAATCAATTTATTCCTCCTGTCTGAGAGGGCCCTTGGACTGAAGGCCGCACAGATTGGGCAAACCACATCTAAATGACTAGGTCTCAAGGAACAGACGCACTTCTTGTGGGCATCCGAATTCAGAATTTTATGCCCACAAGAAGGACATATTTTAAAACCTGTAGGTTTGTCAGATAATCAGGAACAAAGGCAGAAAGTTTAATACAGATGAACTTCTAAACTACGCTAAGTTTACACTATTTAAAATCTAAACAGTAAAGGTATTAAAATTTTTTTTTCTTTCTTTATATAACTATTTAAAAAGTGAAAAGTGGGTGAAAAGGGGAAGGGGAAGCAGTCTCTAACGCCTGCAAAGAAAACTTGAAGAAGGGGAGAATATAAAAGTTAAATATTAAAAGGTTCTAAACAAGGAAAGGTTTTAAAGAAGTAGGTAATTTAAAAACTTTTAGTTATCTCAATACAGTTAAGTAACGCTCCAGACTCTGAATAACATCTTGAAATGACAGCAGCAAACGAGATCTAAACTAGGGAAGGTATGATGCATTATGGGAGAAGGAGAAGCTCGAGACTCAGATCTTAAAGTCCTGAAAATGTGGCCAAATTCGACCCAACGTCAGATCCTAAGACCCAACAGTGAAGGAGAATGAAAGGCACAACATCAGATCCATCACTTAATAAACATTCATTAAACTAACCAGTACGTCAACAGTGTTATCTATACACCAAAACATACATAAAGCTTATCAGACTGAACTAAAATAGATACAAGTACAGAACACTACCAAGGTCTTTTCAGTGTTCTACACAGTCTTAGAACAAATAGAAATGTAATGACACATGATACATACCTGCAACGTGAAAGAAGATGGTGACTGAGTGGATGTGGAGACCAAAGTTAGGGGAAATTTAGCAATACAACGACCCTATAAATAAATCCTGTCTATAGTGTAAACAATGACTGAATAGAAAGTTATCTACCTAAATACCAGACTTCCTATAACTCTTTCAGCCTGAAACAAAGTACCAGTACTATACTGCACTTTTCTGCAATTAACTTGACACTTTGTTCAGTACAACAGGTATGTGCATATTCCAGCCCTTGCTGGAGCTGTTTAATATCTATACCACTATAAATAAGCAAGCACAAAGACTCCAAGACTTAATCAATGACAACTTCTCAGACCAGCTAGTCCAAACTACAATGAGGGTTTCAAAAATACTGGACCCAGTTCTCACCAGCCTAGCCTCCCATTGCTAACAATCTACAGTTACCAAATCACTGATTAAATCTGACCATCATGAGTAACACTTATCTTAAAAGCAAGACCCAAGTTGCCTCATAACTCCTCCATCTTCAAAGATTTCTCCAAGGCAAATCTATTCCAACTAACTGATGACCTAACAAAATTCAAATATTCTCCTCACCCCAAAGATACCACATCACAAGTAGCCTTACTCGTGGATAAGTTCTGTGTCTAGCGCTAGGCATACATTGAGACCTTTTTCCCCATAAGACAAATATAAAGCCAAATCTAAGAACAAACCCATCTGATGGAACCCCAGAATTAAACTATACAATTAGAGGTGAAAGCAAAATTAACATTCTATCAGCTAGAAAATAATTTAAACAGATTAACAAAAAACTTAGAAACAAAATCAAGTACAAATCGAGAACTGCCACCCAATCTAAGGATAACAACAAAGCCTTCTTCAGCTATGTCAGGAACTTTAGAAGTAATACCAATAATGTTCTGAATTAATACAAAATAAATGAAAGTTACACACTTATCATAACGACAGATCTGTGTTGTCTGACTCTGTCTGGTTCATTCTCTGGGTTATTGGATCTGACTTGGATTCGGCACTAGCCAAATCTATGAGATTTCACCTCACCAGGATCCACCTCCATTACCCACAATCCCCCACTGTCTACAGGATACCTAAGGCCAAATTTGCCCACTCTCAATCTAGCACCAAAGTATACTTCCCACACAAAAGAGGAGGATGAACTCAAAGAAAAAGGGAACAACCGAACTTCTTCCACCCGGTCACCTTAAGGGAAGAGACTCACCAATAAGTGTGGGGGGGGGGGGGGCTGAACCACACAGACACACACACACAGCACAGACAGTGGCGGCTGGTGACTTCAAATCAAAGGGGGGCTGCAGGACCCAGCTGAATGGGTGGGGTCAAGGGGAAGGGGTGTGGCCAACCAGAAAGTGGAGGAGCTATGCTCAAAACCACAAGAACTAACTTTAATTAAATACACTCCCCTGGGTGGCATGGCAAACCATCATTATGAGAGTCCAATCAAGACAAAAATAAGTGTAGAAGAATAAAAATATGTCAATGCATTGGCTGCATGACAGCTTACTTAATATCTAGATGGAAACAAAAGGTTGTGAGCAAGGGCGCCCGCAGGCAGGTGCAAGGGGGTGCACTTGCACCCCCCTGGAATCGGCTGAATAATGTTATAATTTAAAAAAAAAGTTTTTTTTTTTTTTTTTTTTTTTTAGGACATTCTTTCTTTAAGAAGAAAGAAGTCCGGGCTGACATCATGCGTTCTTCTTTAAGAAGTCCAGTCGCGGGCGTGCTGACATCATCGCACGCATATGTTCAAGTTTGCTTGGCGGGGAACTCTCACGGACGGATGGTTTTGGGTTCTAGCGGGAGGAAAGCAGCGGGAACTGAAACTGAAATGGACGGAAGATGGGACCGGTTCACAGTGGGAGGAAGCAGGCGGAAGATGGGACACACTTTCAGAGTGAGTAGTGTGTGCGCGTGTGTGTGTGTGTGTGTGTGTGTGTGTGAGATATGGTTACAGAGCATGTTTTCCAAAAAGTTAGTTTTACAGACATTTCAGAATTATTTTGTAAATGGAAAGAAACCACAAGTACTGTATAACTAGTAGGTTATTTTATATCGACGCTATTGCTTTTCAGTATTTTCAGGTTTTGCATTTTTGAAAATTTTTTTAGTCAGCTGTTAATCTTAGAACTAAGAGTCCATGCAGAAATGGGCATAAAAGTTTTATTGTCTCTTGTGGGCTTTGAAAAGACTGGAAAATGTTTAAGGCCAATAAAACCAAAGTAGGTAGGTCACAAAGCTGGGAAAGATTTGCCAAAGTTTGGCTTTGTGCAGACATCACTTGAATTTGGTCTCCTAGTAACTGTTGCTGTGTGTGGATTGGTAATGCTCTTAGCAGCACAAATCTTTGGGCAGGAGGTGACCATTCAGTACTCACTTGGTCTGACTCCATATAGTCTGTGTTCAGAGTGAGGTCAGGAATCTGCCAGTAATGCTTATACTTAGTACCTCGAGAAGTATTGGGGCATGAGTGTCATGTGACAGGCTAGTTATGGGCTAAATATTATGCTTTGTAGACTGGAGGAAAGATTAACCCTTGTGTGTGTTTGCTTGCTCTAGTGAGGAGGTAAAAGAATTTCTGAAAACCTTTATGCATTTTTTCCTTTAGATAACAACCTTGTTGGTCCTATTGTGCTTAGGTGGAATAAACATTGTTTACTGAATGGTTTATGCTTGCCAAGGCCAGTATGTAATGCTGAGTTTATACACACATTAAATGTCTGCACAGGCAGCTTCTTAAATTGCATCTGATTAATTCATGCTATTGCACATTTACCACTCATTTATCAGCTTGTACTGTACTTAGCAATGTTGTTTCATAGTTTTCAATATTCATGTCAGCCAGAAGTGTGTAATGTGTTTGCAAGCTTGGACTTTTCTTCACAGTGGTTTTACTTAAATTTGTACAGCTCATTACTTGATGCTGTTTTCTTTTGTGTCCTGATAGTTTTGCTGTATTTATTAGCACTAGGTAGAGAACAGCAGTTTAGTTTCTGCATTTCTTAAAGCACTGTTGGTGTGTCCTACTCTCACTGTTTCATAGATATCTAAAAACATGAAGTATTTACTTTATCCGGCCAGTGGTTCTTCAGGTTCAGCATCTCTTAACTTGGGAAGGTTAACAGATGGAGTAAATGGACAGGCACTGATTTAGACAAGTCCCATTAATTTATTTCCCTGGGGGTTGGCATCACAATACACTGAAGGCTGTCATTATTGGTTCATATGATTTGTTTCATTGCTTAAAGGAAAGATGCTCAGAACTATAACTTTAAAACACACTCTAACAAGTGGTGCTGTATTATACAAGGGATATAATTCAATTATTATGTAGTATAATTAAGTCAGGAAGGTGAATCAAAGAACTCTTGCATGTTTCTAAAAATGTGTGCAAGGAGCCTATGATTTGGAAACAGCCAAAGGTAAACTTACCCGCCATTGGCCAGATGCATGTTAGTTGAATGTGGGTTTCAATGCTGTTTCAGTGAATGTGGGTTTCAAAGGTAGAAGTTTTAATGGTAAGTCTGTTTTCATTGTAAGACTATTGCTTTGTTTAGGTTTAGTAAATGTCTGTCAGTGTTTGTGCTATAAAATTTGAAATAAAAGTTGTAAATGAAATCCAGATATCTGTAATCATTGTAGAAGTAAAGCATAAAACAGTATGCACACTGAGAGATTTGAACAGTGTCTATGACAAATGGGGAGAAATAGCCACGTAATAGGACACTGGAATGGCTGTGTGGGCGGGGAGGCTGATTGGGCGGGGCAACCAAGGGCGTGGGCCTGCATGGGCGGGGCAGGTTTGCACCCCTGCAAAAAATCCTGCGGGCTCCCTTGGTTGTGAGGCATGAAAAAATAAATTACTTTTTAAATACATTACTGGAATGCCAGTCAAAATCAAGTACAAGCAAAACCAGAAGCACTCAACTCAAACCACTTCTCCTTGCACTGCAGTTCTAATTATAATTTATATTCAGCTTTATTAAAGTGCCAAGTAACATGTTGAAAGTAGAAATCTCTGTGATGCCCCCACTTGTAAAAATGTTTCTTATCCAAAAAAGACCTGCTGCCTGACAACTATCTACTTGTTTCATGGGGAAAACATGTAAGTAAAAAATGAAAAGCAAACAAGAAACAAGCTCAAGATACATTGCTTAAAGGATTACTGTACAGGTAATGGACTACACATGACTGGCATTCTGTTTAGTTTACGGGTAAAGTCTGTAGAGATGACTGGAAGTCGCCAACAAGTGTAATGAGCTTTTTAAAATAATGGAATCCTGTCCTTTAATACCCAAGGCTTATACATTTTCTTGTCAAGTATTCTCTGCATGGCAACAACAGAAAGGCTTTCAATGTTGGCAATTCTTTAACAGTATGCTTATTAAAGCTTACTTGCATCTTATGATCTCAGACAAGCTTACATTATGGTCATTAAAGCATTGCTACTTAAACACAGAGCAACAGGCACTTTGAGTAATAAGCATAAATCAACAGTACAAAAATATGACAGAAACCAGACCTTTCTGCAAAATCAAGGACAGATGAAAAGCCACTGTAGTACTTGTGTCTACCTTGGATGGGGGGTGTGGGGAGACACACTGCACATTTACACTGCATAACTACTCCTTGCCTTGCTTGGACACATCCAGAGCCAGTACATGGTGGAGTGGGGTGCAACAAGTATGTCACAATTTGAAATGCCTCTGGCTGACTGTGATGGCCCTGACACATGTGTCATACCTCTCAACCTCAGAGCAAGAAATCTGGACAAAGCCATACAAAGAAGTGGGACAAATGCCCACAAATAAGGACAATTTTTAAATATTGCTCTAGTAAACTTAGAAAGATAATAGAATAGGTCTTGCATTAGTATGACTTTTCTGAAGGGTATAAAATCTGAAACTCAAATGTCTGCCATTATTTTCTAACTTCCGTCTTTAGTGATATGTCACTAATTTGCCAAAAAACACAATTTTATGAAAAATGGACCAAATGTGATGCAAAAATATAAAATAGCCACACAATACAGCTGGGAACCTGTCAAAGAAGGGACACTTTAATATTAGTACTGCTAACTTGAGCAGCTGACAGAATAAAAGAATCTACATGCATTTCAAGTAATCTATAACTTTGATTATTACAGTTATTTCTTAATTGTAAACCCTCCATGTTTTCTTCCAAAATTGCTATTTTGCGGAGGGATTATTAGGGGGAAGAGCAACATTTTAAGCCAAAATCAGAGACAGTTGAGAGGTTGGCTGTGCCTAATTCTATAAAGCAATTTATTTGCATGTACCTCTCAACCTGTTAATGCAGTAAATCTGAACAAGGCCAAATATACTGGGGGAACATATAAACAGTACTAAAAATTGCTCTTGTATAAATTGAGACAGTTGATAGAATAGCAGTTCTTACTTTAGCATGCATTTTTCTGAAGGTTATGAAGTCTGAAACTCAGTTTATCATTATTTAGTGACTTAATTTCTAAATGATTTGCCAGAAAACTACAAATTTTATGAAGAACAAACCAAAAATAAGAAGCAAAAATCTATTCATTCTTTGAAAATCTGGACAGTTGGGAGGTATGGTTCAGCTGGGCCTGTCTGAGTTTGCTGCTCTTCTCTCCTGACAAAATCACGGTTGAAGAGCCTCTGCAGCCATTCCTATGAACCATTACTTGGCTATTTCACTCCATTTACCATAAACACTAATGTGCATACTGCTTTACTTGTATGATGAGTTGGACTTCATTTGAAAGTTTTATTTTGTATTTTACAGCACAAACACTAAGTCATCTACTAAACAAAGCAATGCAGTCTCACAATGAAAACTTAGCATTAAAACTTCTCTGCTCTTGAAACTCACATTCATTGAAACCCACATTCAAAGAAAATACATTTTGCCAGTGGCAGATAAAGATTAATTTTGGGCTGTTTTCAAATCATAGGCCCCTTGCATATGAAACATACATGTGCTCTTTGATACACCTTCCTCATTGTACTAAATTATATTCCTTGTACAATATATTACAGTTGTTAGAGGGCGTTTTAAATTTGTTTTGAACATTTTCCAGTAAACAATGAAACAAAATGCATGCACCCATAATGACAAAACTGCCCAGTTCAGAACATTTATCATAAAAGTCTACTCAGACTTCCAGTCCACCATTATCAGTAAATATGCACAATTCTACAGTCCACCATTATCAGTAAATATGCACAATTCTACAGTCCATTATCAGTAAATATGCACAATTCTACAGTCCATTATCAGTAAATATGCACTATCTCTGAAGAAGTAAAAGTCATCTAAATAATTCCACATTAAAGAAATCTGTAACTAATGAAGAGGTTGCTGCTAGCAAACACCTTTATATTTCATGGTTTCATCGAAAAATAAAGTGCCTGTTGCCCCTCAGGAATAAATTGCCTATATTACATTAAAAAAATGATAAGCTAGTAATATTGCAAGAGGAAATGGATGGCAAACTGATAACGAACTCATAGTTAGTATCTTCACCAAGGAGAACATTCTCAGTACAGCAGCATCCATCCCTTGTGGGAGTAGAACCCACAGCCTTCTGCATCAAAGAGATGTACACAACTTGTTGTGCTATTAACAAGGCAAACCAACTTCACTTAAGCAGCACTAAACTTCTGTTCGCCTGCAGCTCTCAGCTCCTTGTAAAATCTACTCAATACTCAACTTTGCAGCACAGGAAAACTGGAAAAAGCCAAAATGTATTGGGGGGGTCAAAAGCCCAAAAACCAGGGACACAAACATTGCTTGTATAATCTTGGAAAGTTGCTAGAACCATACATTTTACTGCCAAGCTCTCTGTGCAAAACAGAGCAACATACCACTACGCCAAATCAGCTGCTTTGTAAAAGAGGAAGACTGAAACTTAAATGGCTACCATTTAGTGAATTCAGTTCTCACCATAGCTGTAAACCTCTTAGTACAAAACACCTGGACAAACCCAGTAATGAGGGAATACAGCCCTCAAACATTCAGTGAATTCAGTTCTTGCCATAGCTGTCAACCTTAGCACAAAAGACCTGGACGAAGCCAATAATGAGGGAATGCAGTCAGAAAAATAGGGACAAATTTCAAATATTCATCTTATAAACTTAGAAAATTGCTAGAATAAAAGGTTGTGTTACTATGTATTTTCTGAAGAACATGAAGTCTGAAATTCAAATCCCTTTCAATTTTACTGCTGACAGAATAAAAACAATTTTCAGCAGAGACCCAGGGAGAAATACTGCAGACACGTCTTTGTAAAATGACAGGGCACCAGAGCAAAGCCACACAAACACAGGGAGGAGATGCAGACTCCACACAGAAGGCAGCCCAGCCAAGAATCAAACCAGAAAACCTATAGCTGTGAGGCAACAATACTACCACTGCACCATCAAATATGCAAAGACTTAAACATTCAGAAACCTGAAGTCTGAAATTCAAATGCCTGTCAATTTTATTTAACATTTGTTAATCAGGACAGTCTGACTTGGAACAAAAAAAAAAAATTCAGCAGAGGCCCAGGAAGAAATAATGCAGACATGTCTTTGTAACATGGGAGGACACAAAAGCAAACCCACACAAACACAGGGAGAAGATAAAGACCCCACAAAGAAGGCACCCCAGCCAAGAAGCAAACTTGAGAACCTGCAGCTGTGAGGCAACAATGCTACAACTGCCCCATCAAATATCAAGCATTACAACATTTAGAAACCACAGATATTATGAGGCACAGATCAGATCAAACATGAGGCAAAAATCTGCAGTTTTTTTTCACAAATGGTGGTGGGTAGGGAATTAAGGTCTTTAAAACCTGCATACAAGGTACAGGATTCAAGCCTGAGGTATTCCCTACCACACACACAAACACCTGTAGTAGCATACCACAAAAACTAAATATACTGCATTGGGTGCCAAACAGTTGTCATGAGAGTCCAATCAAGACAAAATGAAGTGTAGAAGAATAAAAATATTTCAATGCATTGGCTGCATGACAGCTTAATATCTAGATGGAAACAAAAAAGGTTGTGAGGCATGAAGAAATAAATTACTTTTTTTAAATACATTAATGGAATGCCAGTCAAAATCAAGTATAAGAAAAACAAGCAGCACTCAACTCAAACCACTTCTTGCACTGTAGTTCTAATTATAATTTATATTCAGCTTTATTAAAGTAACAAGTAACATGCTGAAAGTAGAAATCTCTGATGCCCCTACTTGTAAAAATGTTCCTTATCCAAAAAAAGACCTGCTGCGTAACAACTACTTGTTTCATGGGGAAAACATGATCAAAGTAAAAAATGAAAAGCAAACAAGAAATAAGCTCAAGATACATTGCTTAAAAGGATTACTGTACAGGTTATAGACCACACGATTGGCATTCGGTTTATGGTTAAAGCCTGCAGAGATGACTGTAAGTCTCCAAGTGTAATGAGACTCTTAAAATAATGTAATTCTGTCCTTTATTACAAATACTGGCATATGCATTTCAATACCCAAGGCGTATACATTATCTAGTTAAGTATTCTCTACATGGCAACAGAAAGGCTTTCAATGTTGGCAATTCTTTCACAGTATGCTTATTAAAGCTTACTTGCATCTTGCAATCTCAGCCAAGCTTACCTGATGGTCATTAAAATATTGCTACTTAAACACAGAGCAACATGCACTTTGAGTAATAAGCATAAATCAACAGTACAAAAAATATGACAGAAACCAGACAATTCTGCAAAAATCAAGGACAGATGAAAAGCCACTCTAGTACTTGTGTCTACCTTAGATGGGTGGGATTCTCTGCACATTTACACTGCATAACTACTCCTTGCCTTGCTTCGACACATCCAGAGTCACTACATGGGGGAGTGGGGTGTAACAAGTATGTCACAGTTTGAAATGTCTCTGGCTGACTTGTGATGGCCCTAACACATTTGTCATACCTCTCAACCTCAGAGCAAGAAATCTGGACAAAGCCATACAAAGAAATGGGACAAAGGCCCAAAAATAAGGACAATTTTTAAAATATCGCTCTTATAACCTTAGAAAGCTAATAGAGGTCTTGCATTAGTATGAATTTTCTGAATGGTATGAAATCTGAAACTCAAATGTCTGTCATTATTTTCTAACTTCAGTCTTTAATTATTTGTCACTAATTTGCCAAAAAACACAATTTTATGAAAAATGGACCAAAAATGTGATGTAAAAATATAAAATAGCAACACAATACAGCTGGGAACCTGTCAAAGAAGGGACACTTTAATATTAGTACTGCTAACTTGAGCAGCTGACAAAATAAAATAATCTACATGCATTTCTGAAATAAAAGTAATCTGATTATTACAGTTATTTCTTAATTATAAACCCTCCATGTTTTCTTCCAAAATTGCTATTTTGCGGAGGGATCATTAGGGGAAGAGCAACATTTTGAGTCAAAATCAGGGACAGTTCAGAGGTTTGGCTATGCCTAATTCTATAAAGCAATTTATATGCATGTACCTCTCAACCTGTTAATGCAATAAATCTGGACAAGTCCAGATATATTGGGGGAACATATAAACAGTACTAAAAAATGCTCTTCTATAAACTGGGACAGTTGATAGAACAGGTCTTACTTTAGAATGCATTTTTCTGAAGGTTATGAAGTCTGAAACTAGGTGTGTCATTATTTAGTGACTTAATTCCTAAATGATTTGCCAGAAAACCACAATTTTTTATGAGGAATAAATCAAAAATAAGAAGCAAAACATCTATTCATTCTTTGAAAATCTGGACAGTTGGGAGGTATGGTTCAGCTGGGGCTGTCTAAGTTTGCTGCCCTTCCCCCTCACAAAACCCTGGTCGAATGGAGCCTCCCTGCTGCCATTCCAATGATCCATTAATTTGCTATTTCACTCCATTTACCATAAACACTAATGTGCATACTGATTTACTTCTATGATGATTTGAACTTCATTTGAAAGTTTTATTTTTGCATTTTACAGCATAAACACTAAGACATAACAAACTTGGCATTAAACCTTTGCTGCCCTTGAAACTCACATTCACTGAAACAACATTAAAATCCACATCCAAAGAAAATACATTTTACTCGTGGCAGATAAAAATGAATTCTGGGCTGTTCTCAAATCATAGGCCCCTTGCATATGAAACATACATGTGCTTTTTGATACACCTTCCTATTGCTTTGAACATTTTTCCAGTAAACAATGAAACAAAACTGTCCAATTCAGAACATTTCCATCATAAAAGTCTACTCAAACTTCTACAGTCCACTATTATCAGTAAATATGCACAATTCTACCGTCCACCATTATCAGTAAATATGCACAATCTCTGAAGTAGTAAAAAAGTCATCTAAATAATTCCACGTTAAATAAATCTGTAATGAAGAGGTTGGTGCTAGCAATCACCTTTACATGTCATGGTTTCATCGAACAATAAAGTGTCTGATGCCGCTGTGGAATAAATTGCCTAAATTACATTAAAATAAGCTAGTAATATTGCAATAGGAAATGGATGGCAAACTGATAACAGGCTCATAATTAGTATCTTAACTTTCAGCATTCACCCCTTATGGGAGTAGAACCAACAACCTTCTGCATCAAAAGCAAGCACACAGCCTGTTGTGCTATTAGCACTAAACTTCTCTTCCCCTGCAGCTCTCAGCTCCTTGTAAAATCTGCTCAATACTCAACTGCATCTCAACTTCGCAGCACAATAAGTCTGAAAAAAGCAAAATTTATTGGGGTGGGTCAAAAGGGCAAAAACCAGGGACACATTAAACATTGCTTGTATAATCTTGGAAAGCTGCGAGAATAAAATGCTGTGTTACCACGGTACCACCATACATTTTACTGCCAAAGTCCCTGTGCAAAAAAGAGTCAGAACATACCACTATGCCAAATCACCTGCTTTGTGAAAGAAAAATGCTGTTACCATCATAATTTTACAGACAAGGTCCCTGTGCAAAACAGTCAAGAGCAACATACCAGTACGCCAAATCAGCTGTTTTGTGAACGAGAGGAAGACTGAAACTTAAATGGCTATCATTTAATTAATTCAGTTCTCACCATAGCTGTCAACCCCTTAGCACAAAACACCTGGACAAACCCAGTAATGAGGGAATACAGCCCTCAAACATATTCAGTGAATTCAGTTCTTGCCATAGCTGTCAACCTTAGCACAAAAACCTGGACAAAGCCACTAACAGGGTATTACAGTCCCAAAAATAAGGAAAAATTTCAAATAGTCATCTTATAAACATAAAAAATTGCTATAATAAAAGGTTGTGTTACTATATATTTATTGCTAGAATAAAAAGTTGTTTTACTATTTATTTTCTGAAGACTATGAAGTCTGAAATTCAAATGCCTGTCAATTTTACTTCTGATGGAACAAAAACAATTTTCAGCAGAGGCCCAGGGAGAAATACTGTAGACACGTCTTTGTAAAATGGCAGGATACTAGAGCAAATCCACACAAACACAGAGATAAGATGGAGACTCCACAAAGAAGGCACCACAGCCAAGAATCAAACCACAAATCCTGTAGCTATGAGGCAACAATACTGCCACTGCACCATCAAATATGTAAGAAATTAAACATTCAGAAACCTGAAGTCTGAAATTCAAATGCCTGTCAATTTTATTTAACATTTGTTAATCAGGACAGTCTGACTTGGAACAAAAAACAATTTTCAGCAGAGGCCCAGGAAGAAATAATGTAGACATGTCTTCGTAACATGGGAGGACACAAAAGCAAACCCACACAAACACAGGGAGAAGATACAGACCCCACAAAGAAGGAACCCCAGCCAAGAATCAAACCTGAGAACCTGCAGCTGTGAGGCAACAATGCTACTACTACACCATCTAATATCAAGCAAACAGACCCCACAAAGAAGGAACCCCCAACACTGCTACTACTACACCATCAAATATCAAGCAAATGACCAAACAAAGAAGGAACCCCAGCCAAGAAGCAAACCTGAGAACCTGCAGCTGTGAGGCAACAATGCTACTACTACACCATCAAATATCAAGCATTGAAACATTTACAAACCACAGATATTATGAGGAACAGATCAGATCAAATATGAGGCAAAAATCTGCAATTTTTTTACAAATGGTGGTGGGTAGGGAACTCAAGTCTTTAACACCTGCATACAGGGTTCAAGCCTGAGGTATTCCCTACCACACCACCATGAGCACCTGGGGCATTTTCTCACACACACACACACACACACACACACACACACACACACACACACACACACACACACACACACACACACACACACTCCAATAGGCTGCCCTACCATTCTAAACAATAAACACACACTCCAATAGGCTTCCCTACCATTCTAAACAATAAACACACACACTCCAATAGGCTTCCCTACCATTCTAAACAATACTTAACACACTTACCTGTCCTTGCTGCCCATTATCCATAACATTAATCCAAATGCCCGCACAATAATCCATAGTCCCGCGAGATTCCCGCGATCAAAACCCTAATCCACAGTCCCGACGCTGACTGCTGCTGTTGCAGTCCGGCCCCGACGCGTTTTCCCAGCGAGTCTGTGCACTTTAAAAGTGCACAGACGTCTCCTATGTTTCTGTACCTGGACTGCAGGACTGCCTGGAGCATGCGCAGTAGACTCGCAGTCGTCTGGACTACTGCGCATGCGCGAAGTCCGCGAATTTTTAAATTTTTTTTTTCTTTTTTTTTTTGTTAAGGGGGCTGCAGTCCGGCAGCCCGATAGCACGGGCTGCCCCTGAGCACAGACTGTTATGGTAAGTACATAACTTTCATATCCCATGTCGCCTTCCCCGTCTGGTTTCAACCTATAGGGCAGATTCCCCAGGGATATAAAACCTCCTGGCAAGGTCTACAAAGGATATTCCATATCACAGTGGAGCCAAAAGAAGCCCTTGACCTAGAATGAATGTCCAGCTTGTAGTGAGAAACAAAGGTGTGAGGGCCCACTCAAACTGTTGCTGCACAAACATCATCTAAGGAAGCTATAGAAGTAGCCATGCCTCTGGTAGAGTGACTTTAGGATTACCACACAAAGTCTCACCTCTCAAGGCATAAACAAACAAAATAGTCTGGCAGTCACGTGGATAATGTCACTTTAGATACTGGTCTACCCAATCTAGATGTTAAAAAGGAAACAAATAGCTGACTGGATTTTCTGAAAGATTTTGTCATGTCCAGGCAAAATCTCAATTAATTGTTTATGCACATCCAAACAATGCAAAGTATTCACTCTTGTTCAAAATGTTAGGAAAAAATACAGGAAGATGAATAGACTTATTCAAATTACTGTCAGCAGCTATCTTAGGGAGAAAGGAATGGTTCGTCTGAAGGGAGACCCTAACTTGGTGGAACACCAAGTAAGGAGGAGGAGTAGCCAGAATCTGTAGCTCAGACACTCTCTTGGCTGTGGTATCAGCCACTAGGAACAATGTCTTCCAAGATAACATTAAACCTGACGTAGCAGAAGTCTCAAAAGCAAGTCATCCAAGGACATGCAGCAAAAAAGGAAAAGCCCACAGAGAAAAGTGCCTTGAATGAATACTTTGGAAATTTTCAGAGCAGCCAAGAGAACATTATCCCTGCCAATATGATAATTAGATACAAACCTACCAGTTGTACCTTAATCACAGAAAAACTAGAGCCCAAATTGAGCAACTCGGTGAGAACATTTAAAACGGACTCTAAGAGAGTGGGAAAAGTTACAAATCCTTGACAGTCCACCCATAGCAAAAAGCGCTTCTATTTACATGAGGGCACTCTCCTAGTAGATAGCTTTGGGGATGAGGACAAAATATGTACAACACTGTCTGATAGCTTGGGACTCCTGGCCATCAAGCTCACTGCAGAAACCACACAGTTAACTTGAGGGACTGCAGGTTCCATGGATCCAGACAGCTGAGCAAGAAATGAGATCCAGAATGGGATCCAGAAAACAAGGAGGTTATCTCTGAAGAGGCCAAAGAAAAGGGAACCACATCTGACAAGGCCAGAAGGGAGCTATGAGGATCAGTGTCACTCTACAACAGGCTGCCTTCTGAAGAAACTTGATCATCAGGGGAAGTGGAGGACAAGCATACAAGAGACCCAGGGGTCAAGCATACAGAGGAGCATCTTTAAGTGGCAGTCCTTGAGGAGGGGAAAAGGCATAATAGCTGTTGCATTTGTTGATGGAGGGGGAAGCAAAAAGGTCAACACATAGGTTGTCCCAGCATGGAAAAATCTGAGCCACTACTTTCAGATTTAAAGATTACTCATGAGGAAGAAGGATATTCCTTTTCAAACTGATGACTGTAATGTTGGACCATGCCAGGATGTGTACTGCAATCAAAAACTATTGAAATGAGATCACCCACTGCCAAACCCTCATGGCTACTATATAAAGAGGGTCAGAGCGTCTTCTCTTGTTTTTTTCAGACACCAGACACTGGACATGCTCTCTAACTGGATCAAAACCACACCACTGGGAAAGACATCCTGAAAGGCCTGGAACGCAAAGAGGACAGCCCTGATCTGCAGGACAGTGATGTGAACACTAACTTCCTTAGAAGACCAGGACTCTTGAACCATCCTCCCTTCTAAATGCCCCCCCCAAAACAAGAAAGGAGGTGTCTGTGGTCACCGTGGTCAAAGCATGAGGAAGAACAAATGGTCTCCTGTTGTTACTAAGAGCGACTGTAACATCACTGAATCTGATTCTGACATACCTTTGACACCCTGACAGGAAAGTGCACTGCGTGAGTTAAGTAGGATCACTGCACTGCGAGTGTCCATTGCAGAGCCATCATGTGGTACCTTGCTAGGAGGACCAACCCAGTGGAAGCTTTCATGTGGGCCAAGAGTTTCAAAAAATGCACAAGTTTTTTTTGTAAGAGGACACACAGAGATATGGCCTGGAATCGAAGGGCAATCACTCTGGAGCTTGGCAATTTCGAAAACAGTATCCAAGTGACAGTCTATGAATGCCAATTTCTGGACAGGTTGAAGACTTCCCTTTTTAATAACTGACAGTTATCCTCAAATGACTGCAAAACTGGGGTAAGGTATCCTTGGCCATAGCTAGAGAAGCTCTCGTGGTAGCACTAAGGAGCTAACCATCCAGATATGGGAAGACCTGAAATCTGGGTGCCACCACTGCCATGTACTTGGCAAACACCCAAGGTGTGGTGGTAAGACCGAATGGCAGGGCTCCAACCGGCCCTGAGTTAGAAGTGGAGGAAATTCCTGGAATTCTCTATCTTGATACGATGATAGGTGTCCTTCAGGTCTATGGAGCATGTCCAATAGTCCTTCCTCAACAAAAGGAGAATGGACTGCACAACAACCATCCTAAATTTGGCCTACTTTATGAAGGGATTTAATTTCCTAAAATAAAAAATTTGCCTGGAGTCCTTGTTCTTTTCTGGTACTAAAAAAAAGTGAGTAGACCCCTGGATCCTCATTTATCTGGAGGGATCTCTTGGATGACTCTATTTGCCAACAGCTGTCCCCCAATCTCTAATGCTGCCTGCTGTCTCTTATGGGGTGGAACGTTTGGGAGACACCTGTGACAGAATAAAGGAATTTCTAAAAAGGGAATGGTATAGCCTCTGGATATAACTTAACACCTATGCGTCAGAGGTGACAGCCTCCCAAACTTCTGGATGAAGATCCAAGTGACACACAACTGCCTCCAGAGCAGGACAATCACACAACCCTCAGGATCACTGGAAAGGTTCACCATAGAAAACTCTGCAAAAGCCATGATTTTGCGGACCACCTCTAGCCACAGGCAGTGCCCACTATGGTCCCCCCATTGGTGAAACATTCAAAAAGAGCATCCCGAGAAGGCTGCTGTGATTTTCTAAAGAAGAGATGTTTGCCCCCTCTCATTCCTTGAGAAGGTTCACGGAGGGGTAGCAAAATGCACTCTGACAGCAAGACAGCATCTTCCTGTTTTGCTCATTCCTATTAAGGGTGTCTTTAATCCTCTGACCACACAAAGAAGAGCCATCGAACAGGGTGTTAATGAAGGACACCTTGAAGCAGTCCGCAAAATTACACAGCCCTATCCAAGTGTGGTGTCGCATGGCAATGCCGGTAACAGCTGTCCAGGACACTCCATCAGCTGCAATAAAGATGAGCCCTCACACTGACATTAGCAATAGACTGAAGGCTGGAGAACTCAATCTGTATTGTCCTCTGAACCTCTGAAGACAGCTGTCTTCCTATTCCTAAACATTTCAGGCAAAATGGTCGTGCTGAAGCTTTGTCAGGTGGAAAAGGTAGTTAAGTGCCCTAAAAGCGAATGTCACTAAAGCATAAGAATGCTTCCCTAGTCATTCCAAAGCCCGAGACTCACCACTCAGGGGATGGACTGAAGAACTCTCCCCTAACAGTTGCTTCTTTGTGGTGGCCACCATCACAATCTCACTCCAGTGTGGCCAATCCTTAGGCAGGGCAATAATTTTGTCAGGCATCATGTGGATTGGCTCCACTGTGTCCGGTTCCTTCACTCCCTCTGAGACAGTAGATCTGTAAGTGCATCCAGAGGAGGAACCATCCAGAGCGTGGATAGGCCAATACCAAAGGCCTTTAAGAATACTGACTACTCCAGAAAAGGGGGCTTCAGTGGTCCAGCCCCCACTCTGGTGAAGAAGAAACAAAAGAATGTCAAAGGAGATGTCATTGCGTGATGCCTTAGGGGACTATTCTCCTTCTCAAGGTCAGTATCCACAATAATGCACTCCTTGCGGGAGCCCAGGTGCTTCCTCTTCCCTACCTCTTGCCAATATGTCCTGCTCTGTTGAATCTGGACGAGAGAGAGAGAAAACAGGCAGGGACCCAAGCAAGGAAGGGGGACTGGACTAAAGGCCAATTAGCATGGGAAGAGAGCACTGCCTGAGGAAGACCAACCAATCTCCTTAGAGAAGAACATCCTCAAAGGAACAAGTGAAAGCCAGACACTCAGAGCCAGCAGGGCCTGGATCCAAACAAACCCGAGACATGCCTGAACTGAGGGTAGCTACACCCTGTCTTGACATCAGGACTAGAGCTGACCTATCGAGGACAGATACCCTGAATGAGAGGAATGAACCCGAAACCTAGATTGTCAGACATGAACCATAAATACCAGCCTCAAAGCAAATCCTCCAATGACCACTCTGCTCTGATGCAACTGGAGTCAAGGAGATCAATGTGGGGATGGGAGGTGAAAACGGCCATGACACTGGTTTCAACCAAAAGGTGAAAACAAAGCCGGGCCCAAAGACCTTAGAGTCAAAAGGCCAAAGGTAGGAAACCAGGGTGATGGAACCAAGGTTCTGGGGAGGGATCCCAGACCAGAAGGAATAAGGCCTAACTGTATCCGAGCTTGCAAAAAGACTTCATAAGCTGCTCCAGAGTGGAATGTTTTATACTGTCCACTGACTACAATGACCGAGTGGATCTGGTCACTGATGGCAGCTTATAGATTCATCTGAGCAGCGAAGGATATGTCAGTCAGATCTGAACCAGACAGACTTGGAACCAGGCCAGGGAAGGAGAACACTCACCTCCAGAGGAGTGGAGAGGGAGAAGGGGAAAGCTATCAGATCTGACAGAGCCCCTTTTACCAAAAAGGGACTTGGCACACTGAGAGCCAGAGAAGGAGTTTTATTGAAGGTCAACAGAGAAGGTAATTGGCTCAGAGGAATCAGAGCCGACAAAGATGCTGAAGCCACCAGGGCACCTGAAGGCCTCAAGACTGGCAGACCAAAACAGGTACAGTCTCACTTTGAAGCCTTGCAGTCTTTGGAAGAAGGGCAGTTACTCTTGTCTGAATCAACCTTTGAAGCCACACAGGAAGGGCCAGGAGGGAGAAGTCCTTTCAAAACCAGCTTTGCCCATCTCTCATTGACAACTGTGGACCTGAACTCCTCAAAAATCGAACAAGCTGAATCAAAGTGGGCAACCCCCAAGCAGAAGACTCACTTATCTTGCCCATCCTGCAAAGTAAGCTCATGCTCACATGCAATGCATTTCTTGTAATCTTTATCCATGTCTAGAACATGAAAACAAGCCTACACTAATACACTACCCTACCCAGAAGAAAAAAGTACCCTACACAACTACTTATTCTGAGGAGAGCAACAAGGTAAGCAAAAAAACTCTAATGGAGGAAGAGCCCTCCACTAACTACACACACACACACACACACACACACACACACACACACACACACACACACACACACACAAACACGCACAAAATTCTACTCTGAACACCTAATAGCTATAAAACTATCTAACTTATGTCTAAAACTAACATAATCTAACTATACTCTAAGGGGTACGGAACAGAATAAAAAAAAAAACAGTAATCCAAAGATTATACATACAAAAGCAGATCCACGGATCGAGCTGCTGACTGGAATGGCGGCAAATGTGATCTGAGGTATCCTCTAGGGAGCAGGGGATTGTGGGCAGCAGAGGTGAATCCCAGTGAGTTGAAGTCACGTGAATCTGGCCAGCAGTTGATCTGAGTTGAATCTGATAATCCACATGTTGAAACCAGATGAAGATGACAACATCAGTTCATCACATACCCACTCCCTGAAGATGCAGCTAGAATAGCATATACATTCAGATCAAAACGATGCTATCCCCACGTATCCACAGCACATTAGTATGCCTAAGCCATCTCAGTCCTCAGTGCCCTCTATGGCTAAAACACTAATTTCATGGGCTCAGATAATGTACCCGGTTGTCTTCTTTTGAACACCAAACATTGTGTACCTGAAGCATTATTAAAGCCTATTCAATCTCAGCTTCTTCGCTGGATTTCTGGCAGAGGTGTGCAGAATTGCTGTAGTCATCCCATTCCACAAAGGGGGGACCCACTACCGGCCTGGGAAACTACAGACCCACAAATCCAACCAGCTTTATCTGTAAGGCAATGCACCACATCATTATAAAACTCAATAACAAAGACATATGCAGTTTTCAAACCCTATACCCTAAACAGATTGGATTTGCTAAAGGAAGATCCTGTCTCCTAATTCTGATGGACATCTTGAGCAAGCTACTGAGCTGCTGGATGCAGGCATTGGCTCACACTATGTACCTGTTCTTGGTCAAACATTTGATACCATTCCACATTCTAGCCTCATAGATAAGCTAATTAAACTAGGCTACCTGCTGGATAACAAAATGGCTCACTGGAGGAACCCAGTCTATTAAGTGCTGGAGACACATCCACAACCAAACAGTAGTTACGAGTAGTGTGCTCCAAGGATCTGCATTGGAACCATTCCTTTTTGGTATATAATTCTCTAACAACAAGGCTGATACACAGACCTGTGGCTGGTGAAGTCTGTGGATGACTGCAAATTGGGAGCAGTCATAAACACCCCACTAAGCATTTGTTAATAAAGTTTTAAATTCCGTGCTGACATACTTCGGTGTGGTCTTATAGTTTGTCATTATCTTCCTTAGAGTCAAAGTCTTACTAGGCTAACAACCCGGGGGCCTTTCTAAGCCTAGTAAAATTTTCCCAAAACAATAATTATGTACTGCATCCAATTACGACACTGACAGCCAGGCATTTATAAGCTACCTCTTTCCATAAGGGACACGGCTGTCAGGCCTGGTGTAAATTTCCTATTCACCATCCACTGGTCTAGGCTGTGTTTAAACTGGGTAATAGATGAACTCAGCAGCACATGGATAGGAAGTCTGTTCCATAGGAGGGGCAGTCTCTGGGAGACATATCTGTCTCTCCAACATGTTCTGTTTAAATCACAGACAAAATTTAGGTCCTTAGACCTTACATTTCTGGTACTGTTTGACTTATGAATATTCAGGAGAATCATAAAAGTAGGGTGTGCGGATATCTTGTAGGCCAGGCACAGATCACTTCTCAGCAATCTATAGGAAACTGAGTACAGGGAAAGGAACTTAAAATGGTCTACATAAGGCAGGTTTGTTACTCCTTGTTTTTTTTGTGTTTTTTTTTAATAAGAAACCTCTAAGGTCACTCTAGTTGCTGCATATCCCTGGTCAGCTACATATCAAAGGGAAAACTGTATTCTATGACTGCTCTGATGAGGGTGGAGTACAGTGGGATAATGACCTCTTTGGACCCAGATGCCATGCCCTTACTTTTAAGTTGAGCAAATAAAAAGATTTACTCACCACTGTGGCCATATGGTGGTTGAAGACAAGGCTACTGTCTATGTGCATACCCAGATCACTGACCAATGGGTTGACTCTTAGGGGTGGATTATCAACATGGTAATTAGCCTCGATGGTCACCCTCCCAAATAGTATAATTATGGATTTCTTATCATTGAATTTAAGACCATGGCTTTGGCATCATTTGCTAAAGAGAGATAAGCCTTCTTGAGCAATGCTAGTGTCTACAAGGGAGTCAATGATAACCCCCAGCTTGCAATCATCTGCAACCTTACTCACCCATAAACCTTCAGCACTTGCTTCTATTTTAGAGAAATAGATGCATAAAAGGAGCAGGGGCAGTGATGAACACTGGGCTACTCCGCCAGTCACTGGCCTCTTGGTGGAGGTGGCCTCACCTATTTTGACCTCCTGGGTTCTATCAGTGAGCTACTGGACTATCCGGTGAGTGATAAAAGGGTTTATACCTTAATTAATAAGCTTGTTTATAATGCCTGAATGGGGCATTGCATCAAAAGCCATGGCCAGGATGAGGTAAGCTGTCTGCACAGTCTTACCCTCATTCAGTGCTTTGGTGACCTTCTCAAAAAAGCCCACCAGATTTAACAGACATGACCTTCATTTAACAAAGCTGAACTGTGACAGATCCAGTGTTTGCAGGTTATCTATGCCCTCATTTATCATGTCCATGATGATTCTTTCCAAGGCCTTACATATGAGGCTTGTCAGACTTATAGCCCTGTAGTTACCCGGATCAGTTGTTGGACCTCCTTTGTGCAGGGGAATGACAGTAGCCATCTTCCATTCCTTGGGCACAAAAAATGATTGTAGAGTCCTGCTGAAAAGTAATTCAAGTGAAACACAGAGATCATGTTTCATGCTACTTATTAAGCACCCCAGGATGTTATTGGGGCCCATCAATGCAGGTTTTTGGACTTTGAAAGTACACTGATGACCTGTTCCTTAGTAATAGTTGAGGGGATTGTGGTATGCAGTACTTCCTGTGGAATATCAGGGGACTGAGGGGGATTTGAGCTGAACAGGTCATCCACAATGTTACCAATGATCTGCAGTTCAGTGTGGGTGATGCCATTTGCAGTAAGTTCAGTGTATTGTTGTGTATTTCTTCTGAGGTTACAGACATAGCTATAGAAAGCTTTGTGGTTGCCACTTGCTGAAGCTATTTTTTCTTCAAATTAACCCACTGAATTATTAATTAAGACTCTTAGCTGCCTGTTCATATTGGTCAGGGGCTTTTAGTATGTATGGCAGTCTTCTTCCTACACTTGGCCAAGACTTCTTTCTTTTGTTGTATACCCAATTGATACTGGGATTCCACCAGGGTGACGTATCTTTTGAGTCTATCTTATTTTTAATAAACTGGGCACAGTTCGCTCTATACAGCTATCAGTATGGCTGTACAAAGATTTTATAAATATCTCAGCATATGCTATGGTTTTTACTGGGTTTGGGGTGCTTAAACTTTAGCCAAGGTGGTGCACAGTACAGAGAGGTTAGCCTTAGAATAGTTCCTAAAGCTTTTTGGTTTTGCTGGCTCCCCAGACTTATTTTTTATTCCAAGCAGCACTGCCTTATGGTCAGATCTGGTAAACAAAGACATTACATTAGATGAGAAACATCAGCCCTCCCATGTTTGTGAGTACAAGGTCAAGGATGTTTGTACCCCCTGTTAGGAGAATGTACCAACTGTTCCAGGATGTTATTTTCCAAAGTTTAGGATTCACTGGGCTTGTGCATCAGAAGTGGTGTAGGATTCCTATCTAGAGAGGGCTTGAGATCTCCCATGAAGATTGTACCAGGTTGAACAGTGAGGGACTCTGGTATGTTGCAATAGGTAGTATGGGTTTCCTGGGACATGGAGGGGGACCTACAGGTTGCAAGCATATGTTATGAGACCCTGTTTATGGTGAGTTGCACACGTACAAGTTCCAGTGGGTCAAACAGTTTAGTCTGGATGTGAGGTTGGTTTTAATACAGACTGAGACTCCTCCACCTTTAGTTCCATCCTGTTCAGTAGTTGGTCTAAGATGTGAAAGGCATTGTAACTTTACATTGGTGGGGTACTCCCAGTGACTTTAAACCATGTTTCCATTATGACACTGATGTCTACACTCTCCATGGAGAGGCAGGCTTGCAGATTGTAGAGTTTATTGTTAAGACTTCTAGCATTGAGCAGTACCACCTTAAGATATTCCTTCATAGGTCCAGTTAAGTCAGAATGTTCATCAGTTTGGCATTGCCTAAAACAGGTGCTATATGGGTAGAAATGGCGTTGCCAATATCCAAAAGCCTGGAGGGGATAAGTGCACACCATCTCTGCCAAAGCAGCATGGTCTGTCAACCATGTCCTCCCAGGCCATCAAATATTGTACTCCCTTGGAATAAAAGAGGCTAAGCCAATTGTTAAAATCATGTTCTGTTGGCAACACGGCATCATCCTTGGAAAACGTAGTATGCTGCTCAGTGCTAGGCTAGGCTCATAGCTGCCTGAGACACAATCAATGAGCTCGATCATGTTTCACTTCATGTAGTCAAGGGAGGTATGCCTCGGGTCATTAACACTCACATGGACTATGGCAGAGTCATAGCGATACTTGTGGTTCAATGACCTGAGTCCCTGTGTGACTTCATGGATCCTAGCCCTGAAAAGGCAGCAAGCTGTGACTCTCAACTTACTCATTTTGGTGAGCGGGACATCAATGTGCCTCACTAAAGAATCACCAATGAGCAGGAAATTTAGCTCTGCACTGGTTTGCCTTAAGAGTTTAGTAGCAAAGGTGTTGGATACAGTGTTACTATGTGGATGGTGTTTTAATGGAGTGTTTACATGATATCTGAGGACCCCTTTTTTGACTATGCTCTGTAGGTTCATAGGTAGGTGCTAGGCTATTGGCCCTAGGGCCTATATAAGCCTAGCCAAAGGTACCCTGGATTTCGCCACCCAAGAAAATTGTTTCCCTGTGCCACTGTCGAGCAGAGCCACAGAAGTGATCCCCAGGGTGAATTTCCTACCTCCCATCCAATCATCAAGATTTTTCTTGAAGAGTGCTAATGAGGAGCTTTGTTTGATATAGATAGGTAGTTTGCTCCAGAGTATGAGAAGTCTCTGGGACAGGAATCTATCTCTCCAGCATGTTCTGTTTATTATGGTGACGAGGTTTAGGTCCCTAGAGCATGTAGCTCGTAGGGATTTCTTTAAGTGGAGCATGTCTAAAAGCTCTGGGTTTGACATAGCTTTGTGTGTTAGGCAGAGATCGCCTCTGAGTAGGTGATATGCAACGTTTGAGACGGTCTGCATAGGGCATCTCTTTGATGCCAGTAATCCTCTTTGTGAGGTATTTCTGTGGCCTTTCTAGCTGTTGTAGATGTCTTGTGAGGTACATACCAAAAGGTGCATTGTACTCTATAATGTGTCTAATGAGTGACGAGTAGAGGGGAACAATGACCTCTTTTTTCCTGGATGAGAAACCTTTTGTGATGAGGTGTGCCACATAGAAGGATTTCCTGACTACTGTGGCAATGTGATTATCAAAGGAGAGACTACTACTGTGTCCCAAGGTCTCTTATCACACTTTGTGATGAGGTGTGCCACATAGAAGGATTTCCTGACTACTGTGGCGATGTGATTATCAAAGGAGAGACTACTACTGTGTCCCAAGGTCTCTTATCACACTTTCAGTGTTAAGTAGACTACCACCTATGTGGTAGTTCATGGGTACAGAGTTTTTACCAAAGGGGATGACAATGCACTTTTTGGCATTGAGCCTGAGGCCATGGCTTTGACACCAGGCATCTGTCTCAGCAAGGCCCTTTTGTAGGATGTCCACATCTTTTGGAGTTTTGATTATGGCTCCTAGATTGCCGTCATCTGCGAACTTCGTTAGCCAAAGACCTTCTGTGTTGGCCTGTACTTCAGAGACGTAGATACCAAACAGGAGAGGACCCAGGACTGAACCCTGTGGTACTCCACTTGTCACTGGTCTGAAGCTGGATTTGGAGTCTGCTACTTTTACAGAGTGGGTTCTGTCAGTGAGCCAGTTGGCAACCCATCTTGTGACATAGGGATTTATACCTAGTTTAGTGAGTTTATCTATAATTCCAGAGTGGGGGATGGTGTCAAAAGCCTTGGCGAGATCTAGATAGGCTGTGTGAACCACCTTACCCTCATCTACGGCTTTGGTGACTGCTTCAAAGAAGTCTATCAGGTTTAGGAGACATGATCTGCCTTTTACAAACGCGAACTGGGTGGGGTCCTGAGTTTGGAGATTACCAATGTCATTGTTTATAAGTTCCATGATGATACGCTCCATAGCCTTGCAGACCAGGCTCGTTAGGCTAATGGGGCGGTAGTTTCCGGGGTCTGTGGTGGCTCCCCCTTTGTGGAGTGGGATAACTGTCGCTGTGCACCATTCAGTGGGCACATAGCCTGAGGTGAGGCTATGATTGAACATGGTATTTAGGTGGGGTGCCAGTTCGTTCTGTAGTTCATGTAGAACACAGCCTGGGATGTCGTCAGGTCCCATGGATGCTGTGTTCTTGGCTTTGGATAATGTGTTTTTTACCTGTGCAGCCATGATTACAGGAACTTTGCATTCTTCTGGTATAGAGATGGGCCCTTTAGGGGATGACAGAGGGGTAAAGTTAGCACTGAACCTATCTACCAGGATGTTGGCAATATCAGTTGGTTCTGTATATTTAGTGCCAAGGTGCTGTAACTCAGAGCAGATCTGAGTGTTGCCATTGAGATGCTTGACATAGCTATTGAATGCTTTGTGGTTGTCTTTAGAGTCAGAGGCGATTTTGTTTTCATAACTAGCATTGGAGGATTTTATGAGGGATCTCAACTTCTTACTGAAGCTGACCAGGGAGTTTCTCCAATCATGGGATTTTACTCTTTTTTTGCAACAGTTTCTTTCTTCTGTTGTAGAGTTTGTTTCTGACGGGGACCACCAGATTGGCTTCCTTTTTTTGGAGGATAGCATCTTGGTTCTGTTAGGGATTGCACGATCCATGCACTCATGTAAGTACTTATAAAGTGCATTTGTGTAGGATTCAGCAGTCATACCTCTATTGTCTGTCAGCATGGGTGTCGTGAAGTTTGCCACTTCTGTCTTAAGAAGCGTGAAGTTGGCTTTGGAGAAATTTTTTACTGTGGTTTCCCTAATGGGGGGTGGGGGAGGGATGTGGATGTTTAGGGTGATTAGCTTATGGTCGGATCTGACCAACGAGGAACTGACCTCTGGTGTGGAGCACAGGTTGCCCATGCTGGTAATAACCAGGTCTAGGATATTACTGCCCCTGGTGGGGGTGTTGATAAGTTGATCCATGGCATTGGAATTTATGAATTCCAGAAAATGTTGAGCACAAAAATTGGTACATGAGTAGTTTTCCCAGTTAATGGTAGGGTAGTTGAATTATTAGGGTGTTATGTTGTACCCTAATATTTTCCAGTGTATTAAGAAATGAGGAGTGGGAATCCTGGGACATGGTGGGGGATCTGTAGCAAGCTACAATTTGGATTGCGGTCTTGCCCAGAGTTAGTTGCACTTGGATAATCTCGGATGCATTATGCTGAGCAACTAGCCTGGAGGTGTGGATATCCTTAATGAATATGGACACGCCTCTGCCTTTAGTGTTTCGGTCCAGGTTAGGTGGCCGAAAGGTGTGCTATAATTTATAGCCTGGTAATGCAGGGGTACTCTCTGGAGCCTTGAACCAGGTCTCTGTCACTGTACAGATGTCAATGTTCTCCATTTTAAGGAGTGCCTCAAGAGAGTGCATTTTGAGGTTTAGACTTCTAGCATTGAGTAGCAATACCCTCAGATTCTTCTTGCCTGTACCTGTTAGGGTGGTGAATTTGTCATTTGAACCTTGCCTAAAAAAGGCACTATAGGGGTGGCTAGAGCCTTAGCCAGTATCCAGAATCCCAGGGGCGAAAGGTGGAGGCCATCTCTGGCAAAGCATCGTGACTTGTCGATCATGTCATCCCAGGCAGACAGATACTGGGTCCCCTTAGAATGACACCAGAAGCTTAGCCAATTGTTGAAGTCAATCATTTTGTCCTTGTACTGTGGTATCATTCTGGGTGATGGCAGGATGCTACTCGGGGCTAGGGTCATACCTGCCTGGGCTACAAGATCGGACAGCTCCTCCATGTCCCTTTTCATGTAGTCCAAGGAGGTACGTCTCAGGTCATTCACACCAACATGGACAATGACAGAGTCATATTTGTACTTGTTGTGGAGTGACCTGAGTGCATGCGTTATGTGGCGGATTCTGGCACCCGACAGGCAGCTGACAGTAAATTTGTCCTTGTTTAGCCTGGTGAGTGGAACATCAGTGTGCCTGACTATAGAGTCACCTATGACTAGAGTGTTGGGTACGTTGTTATCCTTTATGGGCTGTGGTTGAGTGGCACACTGAATTTGTGGGCTATGTGTCATTTGGGTTGTGTTGGGGGGGTGGAGGTTGCTTGTGATTCTGCTTTGGAGGTCCCTGTTGCTTGAGCAGGTTTTTACTGAGAGCCTCCGCAAATGTAGGTGTGTGTTTTGTGTTTCTATGTGTGTGTTTTGGTGGTGTAGGTTTTGAGGGACTATGTGCTGAGTGTGGTGTGGTGCAAGTGTTTTCCTTCTCCTCTTGACAGTCTAGTCCAGTCTTGGGTGAAGAGAGCTTTGCTTCCAGTTTGTAGGTCTTAGTGTTTTTGGAAGGTTACCTGTAAGTGCCTCAGCATAAGTAATTTTATGTGTAGGGTCTTTGACCTGTGTAGTAGGTATTATGCAAGTGTCACTGGCAGCTTCTATAGGATTAGTTTTGGTTGTATGAGAGAGCTTTGCTTCCAGTGTTAAAGTGTATTTACACCTCTCGCATACTTCATCTGTTTTATTACGAATAAGTGGGTTGTCAGTGTATATGAGGTAACTGCTAGAATGCCTCAAAATACCCATCTCAACCAGACTGGACACAGAGAGTTGGGAAATGCATATCCATGGCTACTGATCTACTAGGGAGGAATGCAGGAAATTTAAATATTCAATTGGTCAATAAGAGAAGAAACTTGATGAGCAGCACAGCTATGCACAAACTAGATGCTCTAGTAGTTAAAAAAAAAAAAGAATTGTCTGTAGACAGTGAGGGTACTTTAAGGGAATCCTACACTGTGAAAGACTGGCAGCTACACAACTTAAAAAAATGAAGACACTTAGAATAACAGACACCTTTTGTTAGAAGCTTATTAATACAGGCATTCCACCACTGAAATTTATACCTGAATTTAGCATTATATTTAAGACAGAGAAATACTGAGTTTTCTATGCAGCTGTTTAGGTACTGTTAAAATATGGATGTGAATGCAGAAGTCCTCTCAGATGGGTCCATTTTTAAGGGATTGTCAGGAGTTGTGTGCAGGTCTTCTACAAGTATTAACTCATTAACCCCGACTACTGTCTCATAGTGCCTCTGTGCTTACATCCAAGCGTGCTATGAGATGATAGGAATTGTGAGCTGTTACCCCCGAGTGCCTTCCACAGACGCATGAAAATGTAGTGTAGGTTTGTTGAACAGCTTAGTGTAAAACACTCTGAAATCGTAACTGAACTTGTTTACCTAATATAGTTACGATTCAGCGTGTTTTTCCATGCGGGTCACATTAAACTTTTAGGAGAAAAGCTCCTTTGAAAGTGTTTGCTCAAGCAAGTGGTAGCAGCCAATCGGATTCCTGCAATCCAAGCCACCACTTGCATAATTATTGTAGCGTGTATGAGTGTGACAGAAAAGAAGAAAAGCACAGTAACTTTGAAATTATGTAACTAGGTTATAAATATTCGCCATTATCCAAACTCTGTAAGGATATTGTAAGGAGTCATGATAAACTTGGTGATTTCTGATCTCTTCACTATGTTATGTGTGACACAGTGGCTGTGCTTTAGGTAAGAGTTTAGCCCATCCATAGACAAATCAGACTCAACTATTCCCTTGCAACCGAACCTCGGGAGTCAAGCGTTACCAAGCAATACAAATTTCATTTTCAAAACACACATTTTAAACATTAAAACGGTGCCAAAGTATATTCTAAAAGCACTCTTGTGCACTTTTCTTTGGAAATCCAGAGATAATTGACCTCTGAGAAATTTTAGTGTAAACAGGGAGGGGAGTGAAAGTGGTATCACCAGTTTGTTACTACTACCGATTGTGTCATCTGCAAGACTGAAAATTACAGACAGGTAAGGAGTTTCTAAGGCCCTGTTAAAGATGTGAGATAGGCAGGCTTTCGGTTATTTATTTATTTTTTTTGTGGAAAGTGAAGTCTTTCGTTAATGATCAAATGTGAAACCTGAACCTGCTGGGTTTTAAGAATCACTAAAGCAGAAAAATGTTAGTGCGTCTGTCCTACCTTGCCAAGGCAGAAGATTGTGAAAGCGTTTATATGATGACTTGTTTAGAGTGTGTGTGTGTTGTTTGTGCATGCTTGCATTAAACTCTGAATACCGGAAAAAAGGACCCCACTGTAGCTAAACATTAAAGTTGTAAGTAACCGACTGTAGAAATGGCCAATAGCCATTAAGTGCCCCCCCTTAGGCTCGTGTCATGCTAATTAATTGTATGTGGGTGGATGTTTTGTTTCCTTCTTCCATAGTTTGGGTCGTGTATGCTGAGGAATGCATATGTAGTAATTGTTTCGTAGCACTCCTGTGTTTTGGTGAAGGCTCTTTGCTTTCAGTTTTGAGTGGTCCTGGTATAGAAATCCTGTTGTATCTGGAAGACATCCTAGTGTCTGCAGAATTGGTGACTTGTAACTGAGTTGTTACTTGCTCCCAGTATGCTCCTGGAAGTAATATGTATTTTATGCAATAGTTTTAGTTGTGCAAAAAAATTTAAACTTTATGTAAGATTACGTGTTCTGGGAAGCTTATAAGTTAAGCATTTGCACTTTTTTAACTTTAGGACCTGGACTGAATTGAGCATCTTGTGTGTTAGTCTTGTTTTCAGTGAGTGTTTGTGTATCAGTGGCAGTGCTGATACAGTAGTATTAACAGTACCATCAGATGCAGGTGTATGCCCGTAGCTGCACATAATGTGATTGAACGAAACTCTAAGGTATTTGTTTGCATTTTGTGAATAGTGTAGGCATTGGGTAAACATAATTCAGTCTGTGTGGAACTGGGATCTGCATTGTTACATATGTAGGCAGGCCTCATAGAGGGTAGGGGAAGTTAAACTACAGCTCCCTCTCAACCTACAAACAATAAAGGTGAGTACAAAGGCCTATTAGGTTTATATATCTAAAAACCTGGACATCTAATTTAGAATGAAATGTGAGTACTGAATATCACATGCTGCAACCGGTTGCGTTTCAAATGAAAACTCCTAAATTAAAACGAGTTACGACACGCTAGCCATAATTAAACACAGACGCAGGCCCCTTCCTACTTAACCAACATGAACATTAACACGAGGTCTACTGGATGTTTTAGAATACACAGAACTGCACAGCCCTATGAAAAATCAAACGCAAAATATATTCAAAGACAAAAGTGCACATTATAAAAACACTTAGATTTTACCTATCACCACCTGAAATGCGCTGTTTCCTGACCTCTCCCTATACAGGGCATAATACCCCCCCCCCCAATGAACAGTTAGGAATAAGTTAAAAAAGTTTTACTACACATTTAATCCATACTAATGCATAAAATATTACTACAGCAATATACAGCATATGCAACAAATCGCAAACTTTAAAGGTGATGGAAACAAACTTAAAACAGCTTATATAACTTCTAATATTCACCGGATGCCATCCCATAAGTGATCTTAGTACAGATCTGCTAAATGGTATGTGAGGAGTTGAATATACAAAACTGCCAAATGGCGAATCTGAAATGCACACCAAGTTATTACTGTTATTAGCAGTCTGTGAACCACATGCTGTTGAAGCAAGAATGTGGATAAAGCCAGAACTCAGATGGGCGATATTGTCAGGCAAGAAACATCTTTGCTATGTCATAAATAATAATTTAATAATTGTACACTAGTATAAATGAAAACAAACCATACTGACAATTTTTGTTGCAAGCATTAAACATCACAAACCATATTGACATTATTGTATTTGCAAGTATTATACATCACTTATAATTTATCCGGTCATTGTCAGTCAAACTTTACATAGCTTAATCAAATCCGGTCTTCTTTTAAACCTCATTCTTTTTCTGCATGAGCCACAATTCCCAATTTTTTCATATTTAATTTGCTTCTACCCATTTCTGAAGATCCCAATTCCAGTAGTTTTATTTCTGTTGTTATAGTCACTACTTCTAGTACAGTTGGTTTAGACATTTTGATTTCCATTTTCTAGCAATTGCTTTTTTGGCACCCACCATAAGTAGACTCGGCAAGGCCTTACAAGGCTAACTGCACAATAAAAGGGCACAATATATATAATTCTGAGCCTCTTTCCATCACTAAGAACCTATGTTTGTTTGTCATTCATGTATGCAACTGGTGAGCATCAGAACATACCCATGAAGCATTCCAGCCACATAAAAAGGTTTTATTTTATAATGAAGTTGCAATGGGACTAAACAAAATGTTTATATTTTTAAACACAGGGACCAATAGTAAAGATTGTCATAGATAAGAAATCAACTACACTAAAGGCTGATACCATATCATTCTGCAAACTGAACTGCAGAAAATGGGGTAATATCCAATCTCAGCTAGACTTTTCCTCAAGATAATCTTATTCCATGAAAAGTGTCTTTCATGCAGCTGTATTACTGGCTTGTGTGTCTTTCTAAGTTACCACGTACCATATAAACACTGCATTTGATGACCAGTTGTTGAAACATTACCTGGGTTGCCATTCGTCACTTATTCAGTCTCTTGTATTCAAACGCTAACCTATGGTAAAATGTAATGGTCTGTTATTTATAAGTTGAAAATGTACTTTGTGTGTTTGTATTCTAACATCTTAATTTCACTATGACTCATCTAGCTATTCATATACAAATTATTAATAAACTCGTATTGTTTTATTTGTCATTATCTTCATATGCACTACTTTGGACATTTTTGAGTGTGTATTATCTAGTGTGATTATGAAGCTTGAGCCTTTGGAAGGCCTACTACCAGCAGGGAACTACCATATATTTTGGGCAATATTCCTAGCTTTGTCAGTCATATGTGGAATTTAGGTGGGAGGAAGGGCTGAGTAATATAGAACCGTTACACTATTTTTACTGAATAACTCAGGTATTCTCCTAACAGATGATAATGAGTCTGTTAAATAACAGCTGCACAAGGTCATATAATGAATGCGTACTCAACAGGTCATGTGCAGCAATTATCACCTGTGTCTAAGCATATATACCTTTGCAATAATGTACTGCAGGTCGTTATCACATTAACAATAAGTGCAGTTACAATATAGCACCGCATCATTATCACTTTTCAGGTAAAACTCTCAGCAGCTGTCACTGTTATTCACATAAGTAGAAGTCGTTATCACATTGATGAATGCACAAGCCAGATGTGGGTTTTTGTCTACCTACAGTCATTTCAATCAACCCCCCCCCCACCAGTTTCTGTCATTTTTACAATTTATTTTATACACAGTAAAGTCCATGAAGCTGCGGTGGTGCAGCAGTAGCGTTGTCCCCTCACAGCAAGAGGTTCTCCCGTTCGATTCTCGGCTGGAGCGCCTTCTGTGTGGAGTCTGCATGTCCTCCCCGCGGTCGAGTGGAGTTCAAAAGACATGCATGAATGGGTGTGCCTTCGTTGAAGGTTGGTCGTTGGGCTGGCACCCCGACACTATAAAAATCGACTGCCAATCATTAGCGGACTGGAGTTCCGCTGTGACGACCCCTAACCAGGAAAAGCCAAAAGAAAACCAACAACAACACAGTAAAATCCCCACTGTGGTTATATGCTTTATATTTTTTTGAATTACTGCAATTTTTGCATCATATCATGTACGAATTTTCTGTATGGAGTTCTGGACTTTGGTTATGGAAATTATGATTTTTTTTCATATTTCGGTAAATAACTTTGCTAGGCAACAAGTAAATGTGCTAAGTAATACCTCATTTTAAAAGACAGTGTTAGTCCTTACAACATGGTAAAAGAACTGTGCCCGTGGGCTGTACAGATATCACAGTTTCTTTAGGACTTCTGTTATGCAAATTGTGATTTTTCCATATTTCGGTAAATAGCTTTGCTACGGAGCAAGTAATTGTGCTAAGTAATACCTCATTTTAAAAGACAGTGCTATTCCTTAAAACATGGTAAAAGAACTGTGCCCATGGGCTGTACACATGTACAGATATCACAGTTTGTTTAGTCTTGTAGGCTTATGAAAATTATATATTTGCACTATTTTACATTATTATCCCTATATCTTTGCGAGGGAGCATGGTGACGACACAAATGAGGCATCATTTTGAAGCTGACACTGAGCCATACAACTTGCATACTATGTAGTATCTGACTGTTACAGGTGATGAGATATTATGCATTGTTTATTTATCAATTATAAGAAATATAATATTAGTCATATTTCTGTGAATATCTCTGTAAAGGAGCATCGCATAGTAATGGTTAAGGTATTATTTTAAAGCTGACATTCATACAAATTAATTACAGATTGTATTGATAAAAAATATGCACAACATCAGCATTCCTTGGCAAATATTTAATAATGACTTAGATACACACTATCAACATTTACACTGCTGGAAAGGTCAGTGTCTAATGAACAAGTTTCACTTTTACATTTTTAGTCTAGCTATTATGGTTAAAGAGCTATGATCATTCATTTTCTGAATGGTATTACAAATGGGTTATCTGAAAATGAGCTCAGGCTGCACTGTTGTTCCTATGGTGGAAGTAAGCAAGCAGCATTTTCTGAGCTGCTCCGGAGTGAATGAGTTAAGTTGGTTTACCCTGAAAAAGTTCCTAAAGATAGTGTTATTTGGTGGCTGGGTGGTACCTCAAGGCTTAAAAGTGAAAATGACTGACTCATGGTCATATTTAATCTCAGACTTAAGCAGTGATGAAGAAATGAGGTGAAGGTTATAGACAGGAGCTAATTTGACAAGACCCAGACAAAGGATATTAGATCCTCTGGTAAGTAGTTTTACAATCTGCTCCAGTGTACTGATATTAATATCTTGGAAACATTGAACATATCCATTTTTAGAGGTGTAAAACTAGCAATCAATGCTTGGATAACTGAAGATATCGAGAAAGAAGGCATGTAGGTTGCTATTTAACATCTAAAAGGTATTCATGTAATTACCTGGATCTTTGGAGGACACTGATGGGGATCTGTAGCTAGTCTTGAGGTAACAGTGGGATTTGTTATGGGTGATTTGAACAAGCTCTATGGATCTGTAGTATGTGTGAGCGAAGGAGAAGGAGGTGTTCACTTCTGTGCTGGAGAGTATGAGGCTTTACAAACATTTTCTTTATAACCTCAACAAAGGTTATGGGCCTAGTGGTGTGCTGTTTTGAGGTATGGTGGAAGCAGGGTGTGTGCAGACACTGGGTTTATGTGAGAGGTTTGCTACTACATTTCCTAAACATCTACATCTCTCGTAAATTATACCATCAGCTGGAAGAAGAAGCGAGAGTGAGTAAGCAAAAGGTAGTTGCTACACTGCCTTAGAACACCTAATGCAATCAGTCTAGTCATAGATGGGGTCAAGAAACTGCTGAGCCATGCTACCGGAGGGGACCAGGGCTAGTTGTGATAGGGGGTGAAGGAAGACTACTATTGAAGGCCCAAAAGATTTATGGATTAAATACTGAGAGTGATGATATGAAGTCAGTACTTACTGAAAAGACAGAATGAGGTTTGACAACAATGATTAGTACTTGCGATCAACATACTGTCTACTACCTGGTTTGTCTCACTACTGACACTCAGCTAGGAACCAATGTCCCTTTGCACTTTCTCTCTTGCCCTACTTAGCTGCAGACATCTTAAACTTCTGGTGTGTTCAACCTCATAAGATCATGACATTTCTGAAATACTAACCAAAACATTTTTAGACATTATCTGTCATCACCTCCTCATATACTCCATTTCCTGAAAACACTGATTTAGGCATATCTATCACAGCAGGATTTGTTCTCCATTTTAACCGTGCACCTTCTGGGTATTTTGAACAGCAGTCAACATACAGCAGAAAGTTCAAACTGCTTTGTGGAACCAAGTCAACTTCAACCTAGGTATCGTCAGCATTTCTTGCACTAGCACTTCCTCTCTCACTCTCATTTTGGCTTCTATGCCTGCTGGAAAGCAAATACTTTGCATTATTTCTTCTATCTGTACTGTTACATTAGCCCAATAAATGTCCCATACTTCTCTCTTCTGCACTAAGAAAATTCCAAATTAGACCGACAGGCTTTCAGGATAATTTGGTTTCCTAGTGGCAATGGAATTATGACTTTCACATTTAAACAGCAAACCCTGACTTCAAGACAATTTCTCTTAGAACATATAGTATGGCTATGTCAACTGGTGTAGAGGCTCAACACTATGCAGCCATCCTAACAATATGACTTTTCATACCAGATGCTTTTCTGTATCCTCTTTGGAAGCAGACTTCAGTTCTTCGAGTTTCCCAGGCATCACTCATTCTCATTAAGTCTTGTAATAACACAGCTATCCTACCTGACACCTACACCAAACTCCTAGGAGTCATCATCGACGATGAACTAAAATTCAATCAACACATACAGCAATGCATAAAGAAAACACATCAGAAACTAGGTCTCTTATACTGGAACAAAAAATATCTCAGTTCCGAGGCTAGACTCACCCTAGGACAAGCACTTCTCCTCCCCTCTCTCCTCTATGCCGCTCCAGTTCTCACAAATATCCAAAAAACTACCCTGAACAATCTCCAACAATCCTACCACAAAACAGCCAGATTCATCACTAACTCCCCAAACAACACACACACCACTGTATTGCTTTAAAGTCTCTACAATAGCTAGAACTCCCACAACTACTACATCTCTACCAATTTCACATGTTGCTCTCTATGGTCTTTAAACCATCCTACTGTCCATCTTTATCTCTCCTTGTCTCTGTCTACACCCCATCTCGACCCCTCCGCACCTCTAATCAACAATTGCTTGATATTTATCACCCAAATAAGTCAGTAGGCAAGCTTCTCTACAAACACTCTGTGGCCCAAGCCTGGAACAAACTTCCCCTTGACATACACTCAATCTCACACACCCCACTATTTAAAAAAAAAACTTAAGACACATTTACTCAATTCCAGAATCTGCCCCTGCTATGACCCTACATAGTTCTCTCCTCCCCCCACATTGGAATCACTCTCAGCTGATCCTCCTCACACTCTATAAATAAATAAATCACTGGAATTTGTGTCACAACCAAAAGGGCTTCCAGATCCTCTTACAGGAATTCTTCCTTCCATTCTTTCAAGTAAACTCTACTATACACATTAATTCTCCAGATTTGTACTACAATTCAACATCATATATTAGTAGTATTAAAAACATTTTATAACCTCCAGCAGGTTATTTATGCAACAAATTTTCTAAAAAATATCTTATAATGGATTATGACTTGACTTCAAATGTTTCCACACAGGCATAATCAAGAAGTTTCTGACAATACAAGACTCCAGTCAGCAGTTTCTCTCTCTCATGTTTTGCATACATGCTTGTGGATCTGTCAACGCTCTTTATTCAAAGGCAATCCATCTGCCCTCTTGCAACAGTATTGTTGCATCAATCTGAATCATATATAATGTTGCATTTGGCAAGTACCAATCTTTTAGCAGAACTGCATTTTTAGTTTGCTATTCTGACAGCCTCCAGACAACAACTTGTTCTAGAAGCATTCTTAGAGATACAGTTATATCTGATACATGAAGTATGAACTTGTATCAAACCCAGAAAATGTGTTAGTGAGGGTTTATCTGCTGGAGAAGGCATACTGTACATACTTAAAAGCATTAGGCTGCCGTCAACTAGAAATTATGACAACTCGTATTTTAAAGGCAACACCCCAAACTGATGTTTTGCTCTGTTCAGTTTCAAACTCTGTGATCTTGTCTTCCAGCTTATTCAGTCTAATATGTTCTTGCTCAGTTAAACCCCAATCTAGAACACTGTCAATTATGCTTACAATTCCCTCCAAGGAGTCTATCATATTGGTTTGCGCTCTCAGAAATACCTCTAGCGGTGATAAAATGTCAAATGCTAGTTTTAAAAATCAGTAGCTACCCAATGGAGTGTTAAATTATACAGGGATCTGAAACTCATGGCCCTCATGCCTTCAACTGCCCTCACACCAGTGTAATTACATGTGAGGGAAACTAAACTACATTCTTAAATTTAGTGGCTACTATTCTTTTTGTTTTGAAGATTCTGGCCCTCAGTTGAGTGCACTAGTCCTTATCCAACCTTTATGGCCAATTGAATTTGAGACTCCTTAATGGTTGTCTAATCCAGTTTAATTTGCTAACATCTCTGATTAGCATCCAAAACTGAAATGGATTTCACATTCAGCAAAATACCAAGTGCTACTTTTATTACCTCTAGAGACTAATCTTTTGTATTCACTTGTTAAGGTCTTGAAGATCCATGTAGTCTAACTTATGTCTTGCTTTATAACGGTTATACTGCTAACCTGCTCTGTAGATTGTGTGTGTTTAGCTATCAGCAAAGAGATAAAACCCTGTCTCTGTGCAGCGGACCCAAGTTCAAATAGCAAGGTGGGTTCCTGTAGGAGCTGGACAGGCAGTGGGGAGTAAATAGCCACTGCAGGCTCATCCATCTTGTGTGTTTGCGTGTGTGTGTGGGGGGGGTTGCTCTGGATTACCACAACAGTGACACCCTGTGGAGTATTAGGTGTTATGCAGTGTAGGTCAAACCTTCCATGTCCATGCTGTCAGTGTAATTTGCACTGGCATTCAAGAAAACCTTGAATTGCAGAGGCACACTTTCCTACAGTAGACAGCAATATCAGAACTCAGAAGACCCACAAAGGGGGAAGCTCCCAAGAAGAGATGGTTAGCTGACATCCAGGAGCAGCAAAATGGCCCATACCCTTTATTACCTGACTCTTGTCAGGCAGCAGAGAAGCAATATGGATTCCTAAGCAGAAACATGGACCACAGGGCTCTCACCTGGCCATGTAATACCTTGCTCATGTTCCCTAGGAATGAAAGTGCTAACTGGGTGCTGGGAGCGCAGTCATCAGTTAGGTTCCAGAAATTTGAAAAAAAAAAATCCATGGGCACACTGCACAGTACAGGCAACCCTCGTATCAGCTTTGGATGATAAATGATGAGTCACTGCACTTTCAAAAATCCTGACTCCCTCACAAAGGTCAGAGTCGGCTAATAGGACATAGTTTCATAGGTAGGTACTAGGCTATTGGCCCTAGGGCCTATATAAGCCTAGTCAAACGGTACCCTTGCTTTTGCCAACCAAGAAAATTATTTTCCTGTGCCCCTGTCAAGCAGAGCCACAGAAGTGATCCCCGGGGTGAATTTCCTATCTCCCATCCAATCATCAAGATTTTTCTTGAAGAGTGCTAATGAGGAGCTGTGTTTGATATAGATAGGTAGTCTGTTCTAGAGTATGGGAAGTCTCTAGGACGGGAATCTATCCTTCCAGCACGTTCTGTTTATTGTGGTGACAAGGTTTAGGTCCCTAGAGCGTGTAGCTCGGAGGGATTGGGATTTCTTTACGTGGAGCATGTCCAACAGCTCTGGGTTTGACATAGCTTTGTATGTTAGGCAGAGATCGCCTCGGAGTAGTTTATGTTATAATGCACTGCACACTGTGCCTCTACATCTGAAATGGTGCTGCTAAAACAGGTGTATTTTTATACTTTTCCTGCAAAAATTTTGCCAGAAAGTTCATATTTTGCTTCCCATTCAATTCAGTGGCTTTTCTAATTATTGTTGATTCTGCACTGTTCTTTGCTTAACACTGCTTAGTCGCACAACGGAATTTTACTCACATGTTATGTCAACTTCTGAGAACATGTAACTGATCCAACCACACTATTCTCACTCTGCTAGTTTAGTTTATGTTTACAGTATGGTAACAATACACATGCAGATTGTTAGCATGCAATTTACAGCTTCTAAAGAAAGACTCAAACATTTTACTTATTTATTTATTTACTTATTACATTTGAAAACTAGGTAGGTGGTCTGGTCTGATTATTCCATTTTCAATTAGCTGCATTCTTTGTACAGTGTAATGTATAAAGGGGAAGGGCATATTCCACTTTTGACCTAGAAGATTCTTGGCTATGGACATGAGAGATTCTGGGGATAAAATGTGTGACAGTTTCTAGCAAAGTTTTATTTGTAACAATACCTCTTTGGAGATTTCATCAGTATGTGTGCTGAAGTTAAGGGTGGGGTCGAGTGTTACTCCTAGGTATTTTTGTTTTTTAATAGATGATATAACTTTGCCTGTTAAGTCTTTAGTGACTAACGGGAGAAAGGACAGCTTTTTTTGGAGTAGAGAAGAGTGTTTACCTGACGTATTTGGCTTTGGCAGTATTAGTTAAAATTCTGGTTGACATGCACAATTCTAGGTATTGCTGCTGTAGGCTTATGTTCATGGGGTGATTTTCAATTGTCCATGCACAGTCCCTACCATGGATTTTCTATTTGTTTTGTGTCACCCACTGGCCTTTTTTGTCCTCTTAAGCTGTCTGTTTTAGTGGACACAGAGTTTCTTGTATATGAGAAAGTGTACTAAAAAGTAGTCTACAACTTATTTGGGATCTTGTAATGAGCTATAGTTAGGTCCAGCCTAAGTTGTTTAACTTGCTATTTAGTGACATTTGTTTAATTTGGGGCAAAGGGTCTCCCTGTGATGAGTAATAGCGTCATTTTTTTAAGGGCAGCACTGAAATATTTGGGCACCAATCACTGATACATTTTTGATCCATGTTAGCTATCAGTAAGTCAACTGTTCAGCAGTTTCCAGTTATTGTACTTGGTATAGTAGGGTGTTTAACCACTTATCAGCCCTTTGTTTAACACAGAACTGAGCTTAGATCTAAGTGGTCCATTTGCAATGATATTAAATTATTCTAAACTAATGTAGTGTCTGTTCAGATTTATGCCAATCATTCTGGTTACTGGGTTTTCATAGGAGGTTACTATGCTAATGACCATGGGCTCTTACAAGCCTAATCAAGAGTTTATCCCCCAAAAAACAAAAAAACCTCAGTCAACACCTGTCCCCCCTTTCAATGAGGGACAAAGGTGGAACCCCTGGGACAAATTTGTGGTTTCCCATCCACTCATCAAGGCTGTGCCTGACAAGGGTCAGCGAGGTATTCTGTTTGACATGTATGGGACGTCTACTCCAGAGATGGGGCAGCGTCAAGGAGACAGACCTTTCTCTCCAGAAGGTTTTGATGACGTCACATATTAGCATAATCCCTTCTACAGCTCTTGTGCAAGGTCTGTCATTCTGTAGGACGTCATATTTGTCTTTGAAGAATGACGAGGGGCAGAAGTCATCTTTTGTCCATGTTTCTGTTAGAGCTAAGATGTGAGGGTTTTGGGAGTGGATCCATGCTTCCATATGGGTCCATTGTTTAAACACCAAATGTTGAGGCTTGCAGTTTTTATGAGTGTCCTTTTGCTAACTACTTGAGGAATGACAGTATTACTATGGGAAATGGTAATGAGGTCTAGGTTTAACCAAGATTTTGTAGGCGGCAGAATAACTTGTACAACTGTTTGCATATTTTAAATACTGCAGATTTATTATACTTGCTCCACAGCAATAATTAAACAGAGCAGATCTGCTAGATGAATATGGATTTTCAAAAGCATTTTTTTCCCCAGTTTTATT